>NW_017307935.1:86044-92113 GCF_000935625.1 Nanorana parkeri | reverse complement strand
TGAGAGCAATAATTGTAGGGCTATCAATCACTGATAACACTAAACTGATGAGCGGTAAAAGCTTTTAAAGCGTCACCTATGGTCAATTTTGGGCATGGTAATTTTTTGCGATTTTGCGGGTGCGTGCAATTTTAAAGCATGACATGTTTGGTGTCTATTTACCCGACGTGACCCCGCTTTTTATATTTTACCAAAAATATGGGTAATAAATGGGTGTGGTTACTGGGGGTGTGGTCACTAAAGGGTGTGGCCACTGAGGGGTGTGGTCACTGAGGGGCGCTGTAAAGCTTTCTCGCACAGGGCGCCTAAAGGCCTAAGGCCGGCGCTGGCTGTGCCTCACAGGAGACGGCAGATCTCGGAGAGCGGTGTCTGCCCAGCTGGCCGAGGGACTGGTACATTAAAGAATGCTGCTAAGGATCTATGTGAGGGGAATGAGGTGTCTGCAGGGTGGGGGTCGTGTCGCCATATTATCAGATTTGTTTGCCCGGCTCGACACTGATTGGCATCAAGCCAGCAAAACAGCATGGAGCCAGCTTCCTGGCTCCATGTTTCCTCGCGGAACTGCCGGTCAGAGGAAATCTCCCTCTGACCGTAAGTTCCAGTATCGGGAAAGGTATGGGAGCATTTGGGTGAGTACGAGTACTCGCCCAAATACTTGGCATCGGCACCGATACCGATACTAGTATTGGTGCATCCCTACTTAAAAGTATCTGCTACTGATGGCTTGGTGCCAGATACCACAGCATACCTTTAGAGATCTAGTGGAGTCCATGCCTTGATGGATCAAGGCCGTTTTGGCAGTAAAAGGCAGACCTACTCAATATTAGGCGGGTTGTCATAATGTAATACACTGTATATATATTGCTTATGTCAGCCACGCAGTCCCACCCTATGTTTCCATCGCAAGTTCTTGTGATAGAACACTGGGTTGAGGAGATTGCTCTCTTTTATGGTCTAGTTTGAGGTTGTCCTAGTGGGGGTCAAGAGGGTGGAGCTGACCCAGAGCAGGTTGGCATGAGGAGGAGCCTGGAAAAGAAAATAACGGTAAGTATTTGGGTAAGTATCTGAACACATTAGTGTCCTTGACAGGTTCACTTTGCATGGGGAAAAAATATTTTGCTTGTTTCTGATACAGTAAACTCATGATACTGTTACAATGTATAAACATATTAAGATTGATTTATAAAACATTTAGCAGAACATCTGAACCTGGGTTGGATGACATTTTGGATTTCCCAGAGTGACCTCATATTTGTTTATCTTGGAGAAAATTTTCTGACCATGACCCACTTTCATTTTGGCAAGGCAGCCGTAATGATCTTGGAAACTCGATTTTGTTTTGAACAGCTGAAGAAAAACATGACTCAGATCTGGCCCTTTCCTCCTGCAAAGTGGACCTCCTGCCATCGCCCTGCCAGAACGGAACGTGCGGTCACGCTGTCCTCTATTACACTGCGGTCATAGACTTTGCAGCGGATGGGAACAAAGTCACAAGTATTGCAGCAGATCCCATAGACAGCGCCAACTTCCTGTGGAGCGGCTACGTACCAGATGTGATACAGGTGCTACAACTGAGAATTATAATGGGTTTTATGTGTACTGATAGTATTATATTAGTTCTATGTGAATGTCTGTGTTGTATCAGTATAATATTGCAATGCTGTCATGTGTGTCAATGTATTGTAATGAAATGTTTGCTTAGATTACAGTGAAGGACGTTCCGGGGGCTAACTGCTACTCGTTCACCGATCCACATATCATTACCTTTGATGGCAGGTCAGAAGATATTTAAAGAACTTCATATGTTTTAAAATCATAATTACATACACACGCGTAATCATGCACACAGAAATTGGAGCAACATTTTTGGTTCAAATTGACTCATTGCAACTCATTGGTCATTAATTATGCTCAAGAGAAAAAAACATTTTCATTGTTATATCATTTAAATTCTGGCGCTTTAGGTTTAGGCAAAGGAGGTATTTGGGTTAAGATGTGTAGGGTAACTTTATATGTATTTTACTGTTATTTTAGTTGTAGGTGGACCCCGCTAGAATGAGTAATTTCTTGGCTTCTTCTATCTCATAGATACCTCAACAGTGAGATCTACCTGTTACCCACCTTTGTGTGTTGTATCCTATTATAGTCTTCATAATATAAAGTACATAAAACAGATATGATGGGAACCCCTCATAATGGGCACAGCAGGTGTGCAGACCAAGGAACGCAGGGCAGGGATGGTGGGAGCCCTTTATAATGGACACAGCAGGTGTGCAGACCCGGGAACTCAGCACAGGCAGGGCCGTCTTTAACACAGGGCAAATGGGGCAGCTGCCCAGGGCCCAGTCATTGTTGTGGGGCCCAAAGCAGCTGCCCCTTGAGCAGGTCCTCTGCTGCAAAACACCTACCACTGGCCCTGCATCTCAGCACTGACAGCAGAGCGCAGCATGATCGCAAAGCAGAGCGGGTGACGCAGAGAGAAGAGCTGGGTGGATGCCCTCCGTGCTGCGTGGATGTGTGTGCTCTGCTATGACCTGGAGGGATTGAAAAATGCACCTTCACCTGTGTACACAAAAATCCTTGCACCGGCCCTGCCTTTGAGCCCGCAAAAAATACACTCGCTCCACTCTTCTGTTTACTGTGCGATCGATATTGCATAGTGTTGCTCCGGCCCTGTCGTATAGGCATATGCATGGGCAAAATTGCATGGCGCAGGCAGGTAGGGGGTGTTTTGTGGGGGGCGCGTTGATTAGGGGGTCAGGATGGGTAGGAGTGGGGGGCCCAAGAAAATGTTTGCCCAGGGTCCAATCAGTATTAAAGATGGCCCTGAGCACAGGGATGGTGGTAGCCACTCATAATGGGCACAGCAGGTGTGCAGACCCGGGAACTCAGCACGGACCACACCAATAGAGTCACCAAGAGACAGAAATACGTTTCAGATTGTTTATCTTTTGGGTGAGGTGACCCTTTAAGCTTAGGTTTAGGGGTCAGGACAGTAAAGTGAACCTGTGCCCGGTCCATGCACACTAAATTATTTACATATTCTGAACAAGCACTTTAAAACAGGCCCCTATTCACCTCTGCATCTATAAGCATTGTGGAGAAATACATTTTCACATTTCACAACAATAGGCGTTGTGTTTTTCTATGATAACAGAATCTTGGCAGCCTGGCACCCATTGAATGTAAACACGCAGCAGGTGTTTCTAAGCTGTTAGAATCCAACTGAAACCTAACTCTTTAACCGGAGTTACTGCAGAGGTTTCTAGGGGCCCCTTGAGTTTATTTGATGTGTCTGCATAATTAGGGGGCTATTTTCACTTTGCAGAACCAGTAGCATGACATCAATTATATCTATAGCTGTCTATAAGGGTAGCATTCTTTCCACTGGCCACAAATGCAAGGGGCATTCTTCCCACTGGCCACCAATGTAGGGAGCATTCTTCCTATTGACTACTACTGTGGGGGGGGGGGGGGGGGGGTGGTTGTGCATTTTTCCCATTGACCATAATGTAATGAAGACTTTTTCCCTCTAGCCTCCAATGAAATGGTGCTCTCATTACCCATATAAGGGGGAACGTCTCAGTGACTTTAATGTAAGTGATCTCTTCACTGAATACCAGTATAAGGAGACGTTTCACCACTGACCACCAATATAAGGGAGCTTGTCTGTGTTTATTTTTTGGATATTATTATTCTTATATATGTTTTTTATTTTGTGATTGTTGCTGTAAATTATTTTATCATAAAGTCTTAAAAATGATCTACTTCTGGTGTCAAATACTCTAGCTATGCCGCATCATTTATACTTTCATTATTTTTATATCTATAACTCATTAATGTACCAAAAGCTGTAAATATAATTTTTAACAGAAGTTTCCCTGAGACCTGGGAAACAATTAATGGTTCCTCTGGGTAAAAGGGTTGAGTAAGGCTTATTTTGGGTCTTTGTTGAGATCTTTGATAATGAATAACCTCACATTAAAATCAGCTAGAGAGGGGGGGGGGGGGGGTTAAATGTGATATATCACCTTTTAGAATTCAGATGTTTATCATTTTGTTATGAACCTTCTTAGCATCGATCTTGATGAACTAAAACTATTGCACCAGTGTTGTTGCTCCTAAAACATATATATTCAGTACATATATAATGTGTTATTATTATTACACAGGATTTAAATAGCGCCAACAGTTGAGCTATTATTATTATTATTATGTGATAAAATATAATTCTATCAATCTATATATATTATATATCTTATTTTTCTTGAAAAAAACTCCAAAAATGTTTCTTAAATAAAATCTTTTGCAGGTATTATGACAACTTTAAATCCGGAACCTTTATCCTGTATAAGAGCACCTCCCGTGACTTTGAAGTGCACGTGCGGCAGTGGGACTGCGGGAGTGTTGACCACCCAGCGTCCTGCAATTGTGGCTTTGTAGCCAAGGAAGGGGGTGACACCATCACCTTTGATATGTGTAGCGGGCAGCTTCATGAGTCCCAACCGCATCTCTCCGTAAAGAGCCAGGATTCGACAGAGACCAATTTTCGGATTACAGAGTCTTACCTTGGAAGGAAGATCACGGTAGGGGTCGTGCTGGTTCTGCTTTATAGACATCAAAATATATTTCACCGTCCCCAGCAGTCTCTGCAACCCTTCCAGCATGCTGTGATGGGAAGTGGGTTATAGTCACAGGGAATGTGCCACAAAAGTAAGACTTGGGCATTAAGTAGTTCACCACTTAGATAAAGTTAAAGCCAAACTTCGGGCTCTAAGCTCTGGGCTCCACTCCATCAGAGCCACCGCTCCAAGCTCACTCCCATGATGGACTATAATTTCAATACAAATTAGTAAACTAAACATGAGATTGTAGTCCATCACAGGAGTGAGCTTGGAGTAATGGCTACTTTACAATGCACACAGGGACCATGGGGAACAAAAGTAGCCCCCCTCCAGAGGGAAGGACAGTGCCAGCACCAATTCAGAGATGATTTGAGGATCTACAGCCGAGTGATACACAAATAAGATACATTTTTGTTCATAAATGTAGTTAAGGGACTTGAATGCATTTTAAAGATTTCAGTCCTGGGTTTAGTGTCACTTTAAGACTGGAAGAATAGAAATACAAATTATTCGGTAGGTACAACAGCCACCCTAAATGTATTTAGCTGTTTGCCTGGAGTTCAGTTTTAAGATGGTCCTTACACCAAGGACCTTCGTGCTGCAAGATGGCAAATCTAACCACTGCACCAAAACAATGCTGATATGGTTGCTATAAGAAAATGCAAATTACTGTAACGTTCACTCCAACATGTTCTTCAAAGCAGAGTAACCTTTTTTTTTCTCCTGTCCCCGTTAATATGCACATATCCCTTGAAAGACATGGAATACTAAAGTGATGTATCACTCTCGGCTGGGGGGGGGGGATCGTAACACTTTGAAATGTGATTCATGACGTCCCCCCTTAAAGGGGTTAATTATTTTGCCTGTGGGAAAGTTTAAATGTTTTAGCCAGAAAACAGATGTGTTCAGGATGTCACAGTGCACTCGCTGGAGGCTCTTCAAGAGGGGTCACAGCTATATCGAGTCCTGAACAACATACAGGCTTATACAAAAATACAAATAGCAACCAATCAGATTGGTGTCTTGGGTTGCCGTACTTTGCATTGCCCCTCTGAACGAGCCTAAAGCTCATACGCTGGTAGAACGTCATTCCTGTTTCAGAACTTTAATTTGATTCTCTAGGAATTAGTGGGGTCTGATCGATGTTCTGAAAATTGAAATGAAAGGAATGATTTTTTTTGTGGGTTTTTTATCTGAACGATAAAATTGTAACCGTGAATGTGATTTTTGTTGGGTAAATAATGGTACATATTGTAATGCACGTTTGCTAGGCACAAAAGAAACTTGTTTCATACATCTGGGATTCCATTCAAGAAGCCAGTCTGGATTAAATTTTAGGGGCTTTCGAACGCAATTAGTTGAATGCTTTGATGAAATTCTAATAGTGTATGGCCAGCCAGGGCCGGTGCTGCCACTAGAGAAACTAGGCAGACTAGTGCGGAGC
>NW_017307935.1:64163-86026 GCF_000935625.1 Nanorana parkeri | reverse complement strand
CGGAAGGGGGGCTGGGGGGTGCGAGTAGCTGGTCTTGCCTATGGTGCAAAATAGTCTAGCAGTGGCCCTGTGGACAGCTCGGGGCCATTCCTATAATAAGACAACTTGAGGCAGTTATGTCAAGTGCCATCTTATTGGGGAGTGGCAGGGGGGGGATGGTGGCAGTGGGGTGGCCACAGCATTCCAGGCTGCTAGGAGCTCCTAGCGACCTCTGCCGCTCTGTCCGGCTTCACGCCCAGCTCACTGATGTCACTAGTTGCCAAACATTGTGCAAGCAAAGCCATTGGCATACAGGGGAGGAAAAGACAATTGTCAATTTTAACCAGCAGTAGTTGGTCACATTCAACTGAACTTGTTCTGTAATGTTGAAGTCATTTTGTAGCTTCTCCAGTTTACTTCTTCAGCTATGAGTGTCAAGAACTTATCTCAGCATTTATATCCATCCAATTGGACAATCAACACCTACTGTGAAACATTCCATGGTGATTGGATTAAAGTTGACCTTCTCCCGCCCCATCCATGTTCTCTAATTCCACTCCTACCCACCTCCCTAACAGTCCGATATGAATTTATTTTTTAGATAAGATTTTTGGGGAAGCGTCACTTTACTTCCTGCATTATCACCGTGTACTTGTTCTCCATAGCCTACTGAGATACCCACATACTGCATTCCAGGAGACCTTGGGGTACTCATATGGAGTGTTAACAGAGGGCCAGCTGTCTCTTTCTGGATGTTCTGTCGGAATCTGCCACTCCGTCATGGCAGAGCCAGTCCCATGCTGCCATCTTCTTCTCTGACATCATCAGGGGACCTGCTGTCTCTTCCTGGTTCTTGCAATCAGCCTTCCTGATGACGCACATATGCTGTGCCCACCTGTAAGAACCTGGAAGAGACAGCTGGCCCCTTGATGACATCAGAGAAGATGGTGGAATCTGCTGTGCAGTGGTAGAGTTCGGATCCCTACAGAACATTGTTGGGCATGCGAATATGTTTTTTTTCTGCACAACACAACAGAAAAGGTAAGGGGGGGGGTGACATTGGTGTGAGAGAGAGAGAGCAAGGTTCCTGTCTATGGCGCCTGTGTGAATAAAAATGCTGAGTATGTTCCTGGTACTCATTAGAACTGAAGAAGTGACTTGGAGAAGCTGCGAAATGTCTTCAACATTGCAGAACAAGTCCAGCTGAATGTGACTAACTACTACTAGTTACACTATAATCTGGATAAATGAGATCCTGTCACAGACACTGTCGGTTTCAGTTTTTCTTTTGCTATATCGCAAATCCTACTTTTTGGACGGCGTCGCCTTATTGTGTAATACTTGCTGCCAACATTCTAATACCGTTGCAAGTTTATAACAGAGAAGGGACACATATATACAGTTTCCATCCAGATGCATCGACATGAAATTCTGAAATGTTACATCTGCTTGCACTGCGTTAAGCGTCTGATGGGCGGTCAAGGATCGTTAGTGGATTAGTAATGGTGCAGATTACGAGCAAACTGTAAGCGGTAACACTGCATGTAAAAGCCTCAGAGAAATTCCAGGATTTATGTGCTGTATAGCAGCAAAGGCTAGAAAGGATTCCGCTGACAAGTATGACTGAGTCAGCTATTTTTTTCTGCATCCCCAAAGCTAAGGAATGGACAACGACACCCAAACCTTCTTGGCTTCCTGCCAAGTCTTCACTGCTGGCCTGAACCCCAGAATGGTCATAAAAGTCTAGGCTAAACTTTTCCATTAAGCTACCCTTGTTACTGTCCTTAAAGCCCAACTCCAAGCAAAATATAAAAAAAAACCTTGCAATTACGCCCCAAATAACCCCCATACCACCACTACCATCACCACCCACACAACGCAAGGGATAAATGCTCATTAGGTCTAGGGGGTACAAGAAAAGGAGATATTACTTACCTTCTCCCCACTCTAGCATGCTCTGGCTCTCTCCTTTTCTCCATGTCGCTCCTGGCTGTGGGCGGTCCAGTGCTGTTATCATGTGCAATGAAAGAGCTATTGACCACAACCCTTGCACTGTGTGTGTTTGGGGGGGGGGTGTTTGTGGTGTTTAGCACTGCAATAGGTTTTTTTGCTTTGTGCCTGGAGATGGGCTTTAAATTGTTTCTCCAGGCAAAAAGAGAAAAATAGGAAATACTGATGTATAAAAGGTTAGGAATTTATTCTTACAGACTCCTTGCAGAAGAACATGATGATCATCAGCTTTCAATCTATTTTAACTCCAGTTCTGCTTGAGTCACAAAGATTTCTGGTTCTTCAACAACACAATAGCCATTACTGACTGTGTGATCTGAGTCAAAGCAAACATCTTAACTCAACCATATATTCATCAGTATAGCAAATAAAACGTTTTGTCCAAAGAGTGGGCCTATAGCCATGTGTGTGACATTGTCTTGCTAAAGTATTACCTTATTAACCATATCCATGAAGACCATATCATTCTTGTGGCCTCCATCATGTTCTTTGATTGATCCACTTTCTAAATTTCCTCCAGATCTCCTTCTCCTCAGGAGCTTTCATCCGTGCTGATGTCAGTGATTGGGGGATGAGTTTGACGCTCAGAGCTCCGAGCTCGGACTTCAAGAACACGCTGGGACTGTGCGGGACGTTCGATGGAAATCCTAACAATGATTTCCATGATACTAAAGGGGCCCAGCTGGAGGAGACGTCACACAGCCGCTTGTACTTCATCAACCATTGGAAGTAAGAGAAATCCCACTTGGCTCACACACACTTCTAAAACCTCATTGAATTCTCACAACTTTTATTCTATATAGTTCCTTGCCGCTGCATGTCATGATTTCTACCTGATTTCCACTTGAAAATGCCTTAAAGGAACTGTTTCTCTTAGTGGGAATGCAGTTGCTTGAGTTTTCACTTCAGCACTCTGTGTTGGCATAGCTGAGTAACAGGCACACCCCTCATCACACGCAAAGGAGTAGAGTCGGGTCTGACCAAGCCTGTTACATTATGAAGTGTCTGTGTGGTCAAACCTTAGTGCCTATTGTACTGCACAATCATGTACAGTACATACACACTTAGGGACCTATGTATAAATGTTCCACCAAGCAGTTTCCACTAATTAGCTCTGACATCCCACCATCTAAAAAATGGCTGGCTGACAGTATTTCCAAAATGTTCCTGTAAAGCAAAAAGTTAGATTTCATACTTATGTTACCCCTGTCTTCCGCATCTATGGGTGTGACATCACTATCGTTCTGGGGAGATTCTTAAGGATTAATGAGTACCCCAAATTCTTGCAGGAAGACAGTTTAGTCCTTTGCGGGAGCATGTCCTTGCAAGATTTTGTCTGCTCTGTATTCCCCGGGATCTTTCTGGAAGATGATTTGTGTCACTCATATGGAAAGTGTGACGTTGGGGAGGTTAGCACAAATGGCGAGCACTTAAGGACCAGTCATGAAGCCGTTTTCACAGAACAAAGGACAGTCTTTTATTAATTCCAAAAGGCAACGGTGTATTTACAAATGCTGCTGCCCTAGGCAAAACAGCAACGCCCCCCCCTAGCCTCTGGTTCACTTCCCCTGATAAATAAAATTCATCAAGGGGAGAGAGCCACAGCAACGCCGCTCTCAGGGAATCTGCCGCTCCAGGCAAACGTCTTGTTTGCCTCGCGGCAGATACGCCCCTGCCAAAAGGCAGAAAAAGGAAATCCAACATAAATAACTTGCTGTAGCATATGACAGATAGGGGCTCACCAATCCTTGAGTTGTCCCAAACACTCACGGTGTCCCAGTCTTTTAATAAGTCTCTCTTGCAGCACTGCTGCTCCAGCCCCAATCTTCAGGGCCACTGTCTGGTTCCTCCAGACAACGGCAATAACATGCCAATCCTTCCAATATGTTTTCACGAACCTGCAGCTCCCTGCTGCACTGGCCTCCACACTGACCCCTGGGTGGAGTTCTCCTGACTCACAGGTGGGGGCCCTGAACAAATCCCAGCACCCTCTTCATGAGGGCTGTACACAGGTGCATAATCCCTATTAAAAAGGCATGGAACCATGGAATGGAGATTTGGAGGCCACATAACACAGTGGTATTGCCACGCAATGCCACAAAAGGTAAAAGCTTAGGGTAGGGTAAGTATAAGATCTAACCTTTTCAATACAGGTACATTTTGGAAATATAGAAGTACTTGGCTGTCCATAGCCTGGCTGTATTGCATCTAACCAAAGATGGAACTTCCAGTCCAGTGATAGGGTTGCTACATGTCATGCAACATGCTGCTTCTAATATGACCTCAAACAGAGTTAAATGGGTGGCAGTGGACCAATCACAGAGCAGGATTCTGGTATCCTCACTAAAATGTAGAAAATGGATTGGAATTTTACATTATGTCTAGCCGGTGTATAACCGATATGCAGCAATTAAACAAAATGTTACTAAAATATCCCCACAATCATTTCACAGCTCATGTCAGAAGAGTTCTTCATTAATAATTTTATAATTGTTTGAAATTATTCCTCAGGATTTCTGCTGGAGAAAGTTTTTTTGACAAACCTCCAGAGTTCACACTGCCAATCAACAAAAAAAGGAACTACTGTAGCTGCGCGGCAGAGACAAACCTGCTGCATCCATCTGTGAACATGCTTTTTATAAATTCACCGCAAGATTCTCTTGTCTGCAGTGGCAATGAAAATGTGAGGTTCCCCTCCTTAATACCAGCACTTGATGTTACCAATGAGTACACCTACACTGATCCTGGACGAGAACTAAGCAAGCGTTCATTGCCCGATGTTTCAATACAGTATGACACACCATCTGGTGAGGAGAACCTTCATAAGAATCCTAGTGAATCTAAAGAGCCCAAGAATGAGTTGAAAAAAAATGTGATATTCAGAAGACCATCTCAATCCAATGGAAGCAATAAGAACCAAGAAAACCGATGGGATCACAAAGCACATGTTAGGAATCGGACTAAACGCCAGAATTACTATGAGTATCCACAAACATTTTCATATCAAAGCCTCAGCCAAACTGACTTGGAAGGATTCAGCTACTTCTTCCCCGAAGATCACACCAGTGACTCACACCAGGAATTTTATCCTTCTTGGCCAACTCCTTCAGGACTGACTCATTCATACGCTTCAGCAGTTTGCCAAGAGGCGGTATATAATGCGAGCATTGGGAGACTGTGTGTTGGGTTTTTGGAGAAGCGTCTCATGGATGTGGTTGATATGTGTATCACGGATATCATGCTGAAGGATGACCTTGGCTGGGTGGAAGCAGGGGAGGCCCTACTGGAAAATGAGTGTGAAAGGAAACTTGTGGAACTCGGGCATGATAAAGCAAAACACTCCCAGATACCCATTGACCCCATCATTCTAGCCCTGAAATGTCCCAACATGTGTAGTGGCAATGGACAGTGTATGGAATGGGGCTGTGCGTGCTTCAATGGTTACAGTTCATATGACTGCAGCATTTTGTCTGGTAAGTTCATGCTTTGCTTGTAGTTAAAGTGAACCTTTCAGTAGTTACACAAGTCGTCATAAATACATTTCTGATATATACAGGTGTTTCCAATGAATGGTACTGTTGCAAGTCGGGATGTACCGATACTATTTTTTTTGCTATCGAGTACCGATATTCATATTTCAGTACTCGCTAATACCGAGTACCGGTACTACCGCTAGCATGGAGCCGGCTTCCTGGACAATCAGGAAGCCGTGCGGCGGCTTCTTGATTGCCCAGGAAGCCGGCTCAATGCTGTTTGTCCGGCTCGGTGTTAATTAGCCGGGAAGCCTGCTTCCCAGCTAATCAGCATCGAGACAGCTTCCCGGTCAACCAGGACACCGCTCTGCTTCCTGATTGGTTGGGAAGCAGGTTCCATGCTGTTTGGCTGGATGGATGCTGATTGGCCCGGAAGTCGGCTCTATGCTGTTTGGCCGGCTCGATGCTGATTGGCTGGGAAGCCGGCTTCTAGGTCAATCAGCATGGAGCTGGCTAAACAGAATGGAGCTGAGTCGAGTCATTACCTGCCGCCCGACTTTCTAATTGGCCGGGGAGCCGGCTCCATGTTCCCTCGCAGCACTGCCAGTCAGAGGAAAACTTCCTCTGACCGAAAGTTCCAGTATTGGGGAAGGTATCGGAGCATTTGGTTGAGCCCTGACCTCAACCCTACTGAACACCTTCGGGACAAATGCAAAACAGATCTTCTCATCTAATATCAGTACCTGACCTCACAAATGTTCTTTTGCCTGAATGGACACAAATTACCACAGACAAACTCCAAACTCTTGTGGAAAAACATCCAAGAAGACTGGAGACTGTTATAGCTGCAAAGGGGGAAAGGGGGCCACTCCATATTATTGCCCATGGTTTTGGAACCAGTTAGAGGACATTGAAAGTCTTCTATGGAGATAGCACAGTAGGATCTGTTTTCTTTTTGTCTTTCTCTCCCTAACTGGAACTGTTTATGGATCCATTTTAAAGTATATCTAAAGGCTCCAGTATGATTGTCTAAACAACTACCAAATCCAGTTACTATGTGATGCACAAGCCTCTTAAAGTAAACAAAACACTTTCTTTACCATCCCTGCTTAAGCCAATTTCTCCTTCATATGGGTCTCATACGCTCCCCCTCCCAGGCACTGCAACTCACAGTGGTAAGGTTTTAGTAACAGAGGCAGTTCTGCCAATCCAGAAAGCAGTGGGCAGGGCTAGATGTGAGCAGGGCTAGTGGACAGGGCTATGTTCAATGTGTGAACATAGTTCTAATTTGCCAGATAAGGAGGGTCAGCACCTAACTTAAAACTAAACTGAATGTCACGGTTAAAGAACAGTAATCCACCCTTCAAATAGAGAATTTAAACAGGCAGGGTGGAGATGTATTTACATTAATATGTTGTCATCTTCTTGTACTTTGTAAAGACCAAGGTCCTGAAATTTCTGAGCTTGAAAATTCTGGACTGTGTGACGTTCGAAGATACGACTGCACCTCTGTACGAGTCTTTGGGACAGGATTCAAGGAATCAGCCAGCCTTAAGTGTGAATTTACTAAACAACAGGTATGTAGCTTCCGTGAGGTCACTGATTGGATATGTGGTGTATCTTGGGTAGCGTTTGTGTTGACAGCGTTCTATGGACCTATGAAGTGTAATAAGTGTGAAAAGCCACACCAACTAGTCAAGGGGTAACTGAGAATGTGGCTTTATACTGGGCTACCTAATAGAAAGTGAAATCAAGCTTGCAGATAGAATGTCCACCATACAAGGGGAAAGGATGAGGTACTTTAGTAGGTTCACCAGTGCAGGGAAGCTCAGGGTGGACATCAACATGTTTAACAATGTACCTTAGTAGGTTAAAGACTGGGAGGTGGAGCAGTGGTACCAAATCTGTAGATTTTAAAGAGTGTTTTCACCCTTTACAAGAGTATGTGTAACTTAAATAGTTCCAGATGTCTGACAGCGTGGAGAGGAGATCTATATCTAAAATCTGAAGTCTAGCTTTTCAGCAGAAGCCTATCAGGAGATATACATTATATTGCAAAAAGTATTGGGACACCCCTCCAAATCATTGGATTCAGGTGTTCCGTGACATTTCCTGGCTACTAAATATTCCGCGGTCACCTGTTACTGGTATTATAACAAAGTGGAAGCAACTGGGAACAACAGCAACTCCGCCACGAAATGGTAGGCCACGTAAAGTGACAGAGCTGGGTCAGCGCATGCTGAAGCGCACAGTGCGCAGAAGTCGCCAACTGTCTGCAGAGTCAATAGCTACAGACCTCCAAACTTTGTGTGGCCTTCAGATTGGCACAACAACAGTGCATAGAGAGATTCATGGAATAGGTTTCCATGGCCGGGCAGCTGCATCCAAGCCTTACATCACCAAGTGCAATGCAAAGTGCTGGATGCCGTGGTGTAAAGCACGCCACCACTGGACTCTAGAGAAGTGGAGACGTGTTCTCTGGAGTGACCAATCGTGCTTCTCTGTCTGGCAATCCGATGGATGTGTCTGTGTTTGGCGGTTGCCAGGAGAACGGTACATGCCTGACTGCATTGTGCCAAGTGTAAGGTTTGGTGGAGGGGGGATCATGGTGTGGGGTTGTTTGTCACGGGTTGGGCTTGGCCCCTTAGTTCCACTAAAGGGAACTATTAAGGCCTCAACATACCAAGACATTTTGGACAATTTCATGCTCCCAACTTTGTGGGAACAGTTTGGGGATGGCCCCTTCCTGCTCCAACATGACTGCGCACCAGTGCACAAAGCATAGTCCATAAAGACGTGGATGGGGGAGTTTGGGGTGGAGGAACTTGACTAGCCTGCACAGAGTCCTGACCACAACCCGATAGAACACCTTTGGGATGAATTAGAGTGGAGACTGCGAGCCCGGCCTTCTTGTCCAACATCAGTACCTGACCTCACAAATGGTCCAACATTCCCATAGACACACTCCTAATCCTTGTGGACACCTTTCCAGAAGAGTTGGAGATGTTATAGCTGCAAAGAGTGGGCCAGCTCAATACTGAACCCTATGAACTAAGCCTGGGATGCCATTAAAGTTCATGTGCGTGTAAAGGCATCCCAATACTTTTGGCAATATAGTGTACATCAACAGGGGAAGATCCCATTGACTCCTGCTTCTAATTACTGAATTGCATTAATGGCACTGAACCAGAAAAAGCTGCCCAATGAAACTGTGTAACTCTGCTATTATGGTGGTCTCTATGCAGTGCTGTAGAATAGGTTTCAAAGTTCTGTTAGTGCTCTATCATTCACAATGGACTCATCTCTTGCTGTTTCTAAGATACAGTCTGTTTGCCTAAGTCTAGGTCCACTTTAAATGAATGCATGACTAAACCATTTTTTACACGTATTCATTCTTCCCATCCTCCCAGTATAGTGGTGGCAAATGGATCCTTCTTGAGCCAGTGCTTATGGATGCCACCTTCAGGAATTCCAGAGCCATTGACTGTCAGATTCCCGTAGACGCTGCCCAAGCTGATGGAATGGATCCAGTGGATGACAAACCAATTGCAAAGTGGAGAGTCAAGGTATTTTTATGGAGAAAGGTTTAACCCTTACCATTCAAAAAATCTAAATCAAATGTTTGGTTGCAATTATATATTAAAGCTCAGCTGTTATTGCTTAATCCTACCTGTCATGGAGTTAGCTGGACCCACTGTGTCAATAAGGCAGTCAGATAGAAGTCAGAGACAAACAGACCTCCATCCAGGGCATGAGCAAACAGATGAGCCTGCCGATCATACACAGGCTAAAGCTGGCCATACACCAATAGATTTTCTGCATATTTTCTATGGTCAGATGGAAAAAGTGGAACACATCTCCCGCTGGACTGAGTTTCAGTATCTTGGTAAGCTCTCAAAAGACCTGAAAAATACCTGCATCTAATCAGATTGTTCAGGTATTTTCACAGCCAGCGGGGCCGGCTAGCAAGATGCGGAAGCTTGGCCCAGTAGGAGATTCCTCCATCCACACAGTTTAGAGTAGATGGAGGAATCTGTTGCACTTTTTCCATCTGACCATAGAAAATCTGCAGAAAAACTATAGGTTTATGGCCAGCTTAAATGTTCAGCAGTCTAATTAGGCTTTCATGATCAGGGTACAGGTGAGCACTGCCAAGACCTGAGCTGCAGTGTTGAGTAACGTCCAGCAGGTGGTGAACACTATAGGCTTATAGCTACACTACCTAAACTGAGAGCATAAATAAAGCACAGGAAACCATGTGAAACTGGCAAATACCTTCCCATAACTTACTCAGACCCTCAGAGCTCTGAAGCACAAAACCCTTAAGGGCAAATTTCAACTTTTGTTGAGAAAGTTGAGCACTACCCCTTCTTCTTTTCCCCACCTCCTCCCTCAGTTTGCTATTGGTCATAGAGGTCACCCATCCTGTTAAAGGACCAATAGGGAATAGTTAAAAGGAGTGGTTTGTGACCATGGCAGTCGATACAATTGTAAGAGGTTCTGAAATCTTGAAACTAAGAAAGCCGCCTCATTTCTTGGCTGGAGGATGTCCAGTATTGTCTAGCTCCTTGCTCTTCGGCCTGAATGTCCCTAGCCCACCCCTTTAATTTCTTTCAGTCATTTAGGCTCAGCATTACATGAGGGCCTTATCTAGGGCGGTCTGCATGCAGTCTGTAATGTCCTTATCAGCTCTGCCGTCAGAGCTGATAAGGACATCTAAAGATTAAAATCTAAACTGATGGAGATGCAGCTTGCAGCTATTATTATGTTTCTGTCTGCGCCGGATTTTGTGCAATAGCACTTTGCATTATTATGTGTTATTGAGAAGCAATTTACATTCCACGTCTTTATGTGCAGGTCTCCAACGATGGCGAGGTCTTCAGTAACTTTAAATCAGTGACTCTGTATGATGGAGCTTGCCAGACCTGCGATCCTGTGTCTGATGGGCTTTGTAAGCTTAAGGTATGTTGTGTCATTCCTTTCAGCCCCAACCCCCCTCATAAATGAGCTGATGGGATGATAGGGAAGAGGGGTCACATATGTGTTGTTAGTATGTGGGTCACCTTATCAAAAACTCATCTATAAAGGCATTCAATGCTTATACTACTCAACAAGGTGCTTGAATTGTAAAGGGTTCTATCCCCTATAGTGCTTTACAAGATCCCCATGGGCCGATCAGGTATGACATATGCATACTTACATTAGGCTAAGCTGCACCAGCGTAAGTATGTATAATACTTTATATCTGGAATTCTACTTTAAAGGCATGGACATGCCAAGTTTATTTTTCTAATACAAATGCCAAAGGAGCCTGGGCACAATGGCAGACATAGATGTTTCGTGATTCTCTGGTTCTAGTGGCACTCTGCATTCAGTCCTTGGTGGAGTGACTTGCCACCCAACAGTGTCTGCATAGTTTTATTACCAGCATCTCTCAAAAGAGATAGAGCAGGGTTCACGTAATACAGGACCTGTGGAGTTTTTCCTCCTTCAGGAAAGTAGCCACTGAACATTGAAAACCCTATTTTACTGAGCCACCCACTGGCCACCAACAAAAAGGGGGCCCTCACCATGAATTATCAATGACAAGGGGCACTCACCATGGATTAGCAATGCAAGGGGGCACTCACCATGGACTAGCAATAAAAAGGGATCTCACTATGGACTAGCAATAAAAAGGCATCTCACCATGGATTAGCAATGACATGGGACACTCACCAGGAATTAGCAATGACAAGGGGCACTCACCATGAATTAGCAATGAAAAGAGGCACTCACCATGGATTAGCAATGACAAGGGGCACTCACCATGGATTAGCAATGACAAGGGGCACTCACCATGGATTAGCAATGACAAGGGGCACTCACCATGGATTAGCAATGACAAGGGGCACTCACCATGGATTAGCAATGACAAGGGGCACTCACCATGGATTAGCAATGACAAGGGGCACTCACTACTGACCGCCAATGACTCACAGGAAATCTTATTTGGAACTCACAAGGACTAGTGCAGATATGTGCTGCATATAGGTAGGCTCATGTTCTATTTAGCCATGCCTCTTTTTATGTTATTAGCTGTAAAAACCTTCCTTTTATGGACTTTCAAAAGCCCTGAGACTGCTGCTGGGTGCTGCCATCTTGAATGTGATGTCAGCAGCCTGGCAGAAAAAAGCTGTCAAGTGATACTTTATTGTACATCCCTTCACTCTGCCCTCAGAAAAAGGTTGCGAAGGTAGGTAAAGGTGGGTGGTGGGGGGGGGGTGTATGGTGGCAGAGGAGCTGGGTCACCACAGACAATGACTCGATACTCCCAGAGGAGTAGAAAGCTATGACATGCATGGCAGGAGGGGACTGTGCTAGGGAGTTGACTCTGCCTGGAGTAGTCATATTTTCAGAGGTACATTGCAAGATAATAGAAAAATTGTTAATGGAAAGGAAAAACACAGCAAGTAAGCATTTAGGGGCAGCACAGTAACTTAGCACTTCAGCCTTCCAGCACTGGGGTCCCCAGTTTGAAACCCAGCCAGCCAGGGCACTATCTTGCATGTTCTCTCTGTGCGTGTGTGGATTTCCACTCACACTCCAAAGACATTCTGGAAGGTAAATTGTCTCAGTATGTATGGGCAATATGGACCCTAGATTGTAATTAAATTTAAAATTTTTGTTTTCTCTGACAGGGTCTCTTTAAAGCTTTATTAATTGGTAAAGGTGCAGGAAAATGAAGCAGATACCAGATATTGTCTTGCACAGTTCACTTCCTCGGGGTATTAGAATTGAATATTAGTAAGGACAATTTGTTGTACTGAGCAGAATGTCAAAAGGAGTGACATCAGTCCCCAGACAGTGATTCTATAACACTTAGTTAAACCGGCCTATGACATCATCATTCCCAGAGTAATACGTTCTGGATGCAGTGCAGCTCTAGGCATGCCAGCGGGTGGAGATGGGGAACGTTTGTGAGATGAATTGTAGCCCAGTCATGTTTTCTGAACAATATCCTTGTTGTTTTCTAGGAAAAGACCTGTAATATAGATGGACTTTGTTACGCTGAAGATGACACAAACCCGACCAGCCCATGTCTACTCTGCAAGCCTGAGGTCTCCAAGTTAACGTGGTCAGTCGCTGAAAGTAAGCTTTCCAATGTTAATGAAAGAAAATTACAGAGATGAACCATATCTTCTCTGGGGTGGGATGAGGAGACTTGATTTACTGTGTGGCAAAATAAGCGTTAAATTAGCATTGAACTCCAGGAAGACAGTTAAATACACAGATATAAATATATATATATTTGGAAACAGTTTTACCTGCCATTGGATTTGTATTTCTAGCTAGTAGCAGTTGGTCACATTCAGCTGGACTTGTCCTGTAATGTTGAAGATGTTTCATAGCTTATCAAAACCACTTCTTCAATTCCAATGAGCGTCAGGAACATACCTTGCATTTATACCCACACAGGTAGCACAGGCAATCGAGTCCATTCACCTTGGAATGTGCAGATGTTGATTGTCCAAGAACAGGATGGAGGGTGTTAATGTTGTGGAACCCCTTGTATTAGTTATATAATCCCATCCTTGGTATCAGGACGTACGTGCTGGTAATCCCCACCTTCACATGGCTAACAGTGTAAATTTTGGTAATGGCTTTGGTTTGCTGAGGTAAATTATTTTAAAATGGCTTTATATGTGGAAGAAAGATGGTGTTGAAGGTCTCCACCCCCGTTTAGGGATGGGTGTTCCAGTTGGATGTAGATGGCCTCTTTCAGACTTCTTGTGAACCAGTTGTCTTCTCTGTTCAAAATGTGCACCCAGGGCCGGATTTCACACAAGGCCCGGCCTTGAGGCAGCAGGGAGTAGAGGGGCAGCAGGGGTAGTTGTTTTCTACATTTAGCCCTACTTTGGGCAAGCAGAACTAAATGCACAGCGTGGAAGCCGCCGCTTGTTTTGTACAAGTGATCTCTGCAACATCAGCGATGTTGCAGAGATCACTTGTATGCAGCCTGCAGGTCTGCCATTCTCCATGGGGGGGAGGGGGGGGGGGTAGGGGGGTGCATTGAGGAACCTGGCCTTAGGGCAGCAGAGAGAGTAAATCCGGCCCTGTGTGCACCTCAATGTCCTCCAAAGAATGACTCTTTCTTTGCCTTTAGGGATAGCAAAACGTTTAAGTTCTGTCCTATAGATTTTGCCCTCAGAAGTTATCCGACACCTTAAGGAAAAGGGAAATTCCTTGGAGGACAGAGGGGTCAACTGTTTTTTAAGAGGCATTAAAATGGGCCATCTACAACAAACTAGAGCAACCAGCTCATTAGAGCTGAAGAAGTGGTGTGTATGAGCAACAAAATGTCTTCAGCATTACAAAACAAGTCCAAGTGCATGTGACTACTAACTATACCATGAAAATGAAAACCTTAACAGATGATCTGTATTGCTGTCCCTCCAGTTCTGATATTTACACATCTCTGCCACACAGCCCAGTCCTGTCTCCTTTTGAAAGATTTGAAGGGCGTCAGACCAAACAGAAAGTTACAATTATAATGCCAAAATTAGTTAAACCAGGTTCAGTTCACAAGTACCATGGCTTTTTTGTCCTGCTGTTAAATGGATTCGGCTGTGGTGCCCTCATTGCCCAATATCTACCACACATCAGCACAGAAAATTCCATGGCACTTATGAATTTAGAAATCTGGAGCTTCATGGGCTCATCTTCGAATTAAACCACATAAGAGCCCTGATAACACCCATGAATCTCTTGCAGACAACCAACCTCCAGTGCTTCATTCACTACCGGAAAAACTACAGATGTTTTATAGTGAAAACTTTGTGTACCAGTTCATGGGGTCAGACCCAGAGGGTTCCGCCATCTTGTTCATGCTGGACTCCGGACCGGAGGGGGCCTCTCTGTCTCCAGCAGGACTGTTGGTCTGGAAAGTCATGTCCCACACTGGAGAGAAGTTTGTGTTCTCCATCTCTGATGACTGCAATGCAAAGACCACTGAAACGGTGGAGGTAAGGTATTCTGTATAATGTTCTGTCACTTACTCTGGCTTACTATGGTGTATTGATAACTCCCCGCAAGGAGCCGCTGTTTTCCCGGTCCACATCTAGTCAGTCTAGGGGTGGATTTCCAGCTGCGCCCATTAGCACTAACCGCCCTCTTCTGATGCCCATAAATTGATGTCCACTTCAGTAGTATGATGCAAGTTGAACCGTTTATTGAACTTCTTATTAGGGAGAGAGGGTATAGAGGTTCTAGGTGTCTAGGGGTAGCCATCATCCGCTCCAGACTCCCCGGATCTTGTAACAGTAGGAATACATGTCCACAATCCAAGAAAGAAACACTGACCATGCTCTGAAGTCCACATAGATCCAGGGCACTTCAAGAGCCTGTACTGGTCCTGGTTCTTTTCGTCTCTCCATCTCTCAGGCCTCCTCCATGTTGGAGCCTCGGGGAAAATCTTTCCTCACTTCAGCCACTGCCCACCCCCAGGCCTCGGCCTAGCCTGGGGGGCAGGCTGATCAGGACCCAGCCTTAATCCATGGCTGGTCCAGGCGAGATAGAGCCCACATGGCAGCTCCCACCCATATATGTACACTATCCCAGCAGGCATCACTGGCTGAAACAAGCCCAGTGGTTGGCTGTTGTACTGTACACATATTACAGTGTCTCCTATTGGCTGTCCCCCAATATCACAAAGTCTCACTCCGCACAGGGGGGTACAGACAAGGTTAGACACCTGGGATTAACCATGTAATTGCTACTACAAATCCAGCCAGGCTGTCTTCAGCCCTGGCTATCACTAAATGCATAGTACATGACAAAGGTGATGGGCGCTACAATGGACTACAGTATGGATCTATATAATAATTGTATGATGCAAAAACACTGAAGATCATATAATCAACAGCACACACGAAGCAGAATCATAAATCCTGTTTCAAACTATTGAGTCGTCGTCACAATATGTCATAAAAACCTCAATTTTTCAGGGCCACGCAGGGTCCCTTCTTCAGGGCTACATAGTGACATATTATATCAAATCCAAATCAAAGTGACTTTAATGGACGTTCATGGAATGAATGTAGTTATTTGCTTGAGGTTCTTATCTGAAGTGATTCTGAAGAACATACACAAACATTGACCGTCTGGAAGTGGCTCCTCTATTAATATTTATGTCACCAGGATCACAGAGATAGAATGCCTTTGAAGCCCTAGAGCTGGTGATTTACTTAGCGTATTTTCTGGGCAAACCTTTATCCCCGACATCTCCTGAACATCAAAGGTCTGGACACCACAGAGTAGTGTGTAATGATATCTGCACTCTCAGATAAATATAAAATGAAAATATATCCTGCCTGCCTTTTGTAGGAGCTGGATGAAAGATGACTTTTCTGTAGCCTAGGTAAGGTTTGGGCAGCCAGTTGTCCTTCAGATGATTAGAAAGGCCAAAATGTATGTACAAGTGATGTATGTCCTATCACTCGCTGATCCTGTGCTACATTTTAGCTCAGAATAGATACATACAAACATTGGTACAGTCAGGGCCGGATTTACTCTCCCTGCAGGTCCATAGGTACACCTCCCTCTCTAGCATGAAGAACAGTGAGCAGCATAGTAGTGACATTACTCCAAATCTGGTGGCTCAATGTACAGGAATGCACTGCTAATTTTTAGGAGAGATTCAAGATGTTTCAGGGGAACCGCTTAGGCACAATTAACGTTATAAATGTTCATTATAAGAACGCAAATCTTCACTTTTTAGGTTTAGGTCCACTGTAAATTCTGATGATTTTCATTTTACCCATTTCATTGCTATGTGTTCTTATTTCACAGGTTCTAGTGAAAGCCTGTGGCTGCAAGAACGGTGGATCGTGCGTGGCAAATATTAACTTCCCATCGGGAAAAGGGGAATATATATGTGTCTGCACTCTAGGATTTGAGGGAGAGAACTGTGAAACAGACACGGATGACTGTCAATCTAATCCATGCAGTGCAGGAAAATGCGTAGATGAGGTCAATGGCTATCACTGTGAATGCCCTGTAGGTCTGAAAGGTGGGTGATGGATGACTAGATGCCCAGCATGTGTAGCTAAGGTGAAAAATTTCACTGTGAAAGCTCCCTAGGTCTGAAAGGTGGGTCAGGAATTACCAGATTCACAGCATGTGTAGTTAAGGTCAATGGCTACCACTGTGAATGTCCTCAAGCTCAGGAATAACCAGATCTACAATACATCAAGTGGAAAATATCCTCCAAAAGATATGTTTAGATTTTAGATCCTTTGCAGCCTTAAAGGAGGAGGGCCCTCACAACACCTGAAACACATTGGAATTTTGTTGGCAATTTTAAATAAAATATCATCCTGGACTTTTAGGTGTGAAATGCTGTTTTTATTCCTGATGCTGAGGGCCATCTACAGAGGTCCCAGGACAAACAGAGCTACCAGTTGAATTCAATACACTATTAAATACACATGGAGTAATCCAGCTCTGCTGACCACCTGAAGAACTATTGAGAAGGGTGAGAGTCTGTCATCCACATTGAGGGCTAGGCTAGCTTACTAGTCTTTTTCTTCACAAACCAAACTCTTCTAGGATAATAAATGATTGTGAAGTTATGATTTCAGGTTTTATTCTACACAGTAAACACCTCTGCATTTATTTTATCAATTTCTAGGAAAATCTTGTGAGGAAGACCTCGATGAGTGTCTATCTGCTCCTTGCTACACCACTGTCCTCTGTACGAACACCATGGGTTCCTTCAAGTGTGGTCCTTGTCCGCAGGGCAATGAAGGAGATGGAAAGACATGTGGTAAGATGATGTCCTATAGATTTTATACCCACGCCATGACAATAGAGACCCCTTTGCGGCTAGATTAAAGTGTTTATAAACCTAAGAACATTTGAAGCTGAGCTCCAGCCCTACTTTCAGTCTTGTACAGGGTCCTCTTCTCTCCTCGGCTACTCTGATGTCACTGCACGCTGTGAGCTCCTTGCGATGGACATTAGAAGCTATAGCAAGTCAGACAGAGCCCGGCTGATATCCTGGCTACACCTCCAACATAACCTAGCTGACTGTACATGGTCTACTACTTTCAGTCATTAAATTTCAGTCCTCAACATCACATGTGGGCATTACCTAGGGTGGTCTCCATGCAAATGAAACATGCCTAGGAATGCCCACTCCCCCTGACTGGCCTCCATGAATCAAGGCATTTCAATATTTCCATAACCTCTCCCAAAAGCCACCCTTCTGCTTGTATGAGGACCGAGGGCTTTTGAGTATACAGTATTCTGGCAGTTCTCAGCACAGACCTGTGGTGACCTGAACTTAGTGTCCCGCCTCTACAGGCTGACCCACACTACGCATGCAACAGGCTCCGTCCAACTCGTTTCATCGTTAGGACTTTCTCCAGGGCTGCCTTGTTGGTAGAACATAAGACTAATCTGTTCTGCACCACGCCTCTTGGTTAGGCCTTCTGGCTAGCCTGGGGCAATTTTTTAACCTTGGCTGGATGGCCTGCCAGGTTTGTGCACTGGCACCTATTTATTTTAATGCACGACTGAGCACTTTCAACTCCACAGATTGTCGGAGGGTGCAGGTACCTTCGAGGCCCATCCTAATGTTAGGGAGCAGATTCTGTGGCCGTAATGGGTTTACCTGCCTTGGGAGGGGTCTCTCTTCGGACCCACCCAGTACTTGTGGGCCCTACTTCAGTAGGGCCCGGAGGATCAAGGTCCGCCGGCTTTCGGGTAGGTGGTCCTAAGTCGTCCTTGCCCCTGTCAGGAGCCTTGCACCCCGGGGTGTTCAGGAATTTTAAGGCCCTTCCTCTTTGGAGGAGAACCACAGCACCCTCGTGCACTTTTTTTGTGTGTGTTGTGATTTCACGATTCACATTTTTTGTTTGCAGGGGAATGCTATTTTGATGCACGCACCACGGACTTAAAAAAAAAAAAAGACTTTTAATCTGTGGGTCCAGGCTTAAAGTCCCTATCTAATAGATCAAGTCCAAGTATTTTGTGTTCCTACATATGTACTTGAGAGAAGCTAAAAAGTCAAAAACACTATTTGGCCATATGCTCAAATGTCATAATTTGTGTAAAAGCCGCATTGCTAGGAATACTATGGTATGTGAATGAGAAAGACATTTCAGAAGCCAGCCCTTAAGAAAGTCCAAGTGATGAAACGCGTCAGCAGTCTCCTGTTGGGTGGCACTATGACACCCTGCACTTACATGCAATAATGAAGGGAATGGTGCAGACACCTTCATGTCATGCCCATTCTCTGCCTCATTAGGAAACCGGCTAGCATCGGAGAAGATGTAGAGAGAACCTCACAAATCACGTGACTACCACCCGCTCTCGCTCCTGCTTTTCTTTTCTTTCTTGTACAAGTCTTAAGTGTTTTATCTTTCTGTGTTTACTTTTACAGTACCGATATTAACAACTCCCTTCCCTTCAACAACTGAGTCACCCGCCACGTTCACAGAAGGCTATTACAGACATGTCAGTAGAACAAACGGAAGACACCAAGGTAATAACATGCAGAACCGTTTCTGAACCTCCATACATAGGACTGTTTTCATAAAGGGGAGAGGCGGAGGCAGAAACTGCTAAACTACCGTTTTCGGGGGTGTTGCACTTTAAGAAGCCGATTCCTGCATATGTACAGTATTTGGAAAGGTTACATAAGATGTTAATGTTTGTTACGCTGAATACAATGTTCCATTAGCTGCTCCCGTACCCATCTCCATGGAACATTTGCTCTGTTAATTGAGCGGAGCGCTAAAGTAATAATAAACAAGTGTTCATTTCCTGAACTGGGTAATGAATTATTGTGCAGCCATTGTAAGGGGATATTTTCTACATTCTTATATAATCCGCCGACGCTCAGAAATGTGTGTAAACGTGAGAGAAGTGGAACAAGTATTTATTTTATTCTTTTTTAAAAAAGCTTTATTTTCGGCAGCTGTGAATAAGCGTTTTTTAATTAGGGGGCGGGGGCTGTCTGCACGCTGCACCTTGTATTATTTAAAGTCTCCTTTAAAGCTGAACTCCGGCCTTCCTTACAATCTAACACAGTTGTAGCGGCCCCTCTCCTGGACTGAAATCGCTTCCTCTGTACACTGGGAGCGTTTTTTAATTAGGGGGCTGTCTGCACGATGCACCTTGTATTATTTAAAGTCTCCTTTAAAGCTGAACTCCGGCCTTCCTTACAGTCTAACACAGTTGTAGCTGCCCCTCTCCTGGACTGAAATCGCTTCCTCTGTAGACTGGGAGCTTCTCACAATGTGCATTAGAAGCTGCAGCAAGTCCGATAGAGCCCACCTTATTTGCAGGCTGGAGGACATTGCATCATCTAGCACTTTCCTCCCCAGCCTGGCTCTCTCTGGCTACCCCTTTTATTCATTGGATTTCAGTTCTTTCAATCATGGCTCAGCATTAGACATGTAAGCAGCGGAAAAATTCGGTTTGGTTCGGATATTTCGTTATTTCGGGATGCAGACGAAATCCGAACTTTAGTTAGTTTCGGATGAGTTTACGAATATTCTTTGCCCATACCCCAGAAAACAATATACAGATATTAATACTAAAGCTGAGGCTCCCAGACCCAAATGGCATTCGGGATCCGAATTTCCAAATTGCATTCAGGTGCTCTCATGCTGAGATATGTATCCTGCTTTTCTAGTTCCTTAACCCCCCCATGGAAGTATAACACAGCTTCTATAGTACAGAGTTTGGGCAAAAAGATATAGAACTAAGGTCCTAAAATATGTTCGAACATTCTATCATTTATTTCATTTTAGGTTCCGCTACAAAATCCATCCGTGAACCTTTATTTCCTCCTGGTGATCCCAGCCCAGCAGCACCGAGCAGAAGTTCTGAATCTCTTATTGTGCAGACCACTCGGAATGACCACTCTCTTCTGACCATCGGCGATACAAGAAGGTCCACCATCTCCAAGACCCTGAACGGTCGGAGAACGCCTTCCTACCTTTCTCGGAATGGCTTGTTGTCCAGTCACATAACCAAGACCAGTTACAAAGGACCTTACAGCAATGGGCTTCCAACTGCACAGACCATTACTAACACCTCCAGATACCAGCTAAGCTTGCATGAGAGGACTTCAAAGGAGCACATGGTCAGAAAGACTTCTGAAAGCTCATCATACAACACGGTTACTGATATCAAACTTGGGAAAAGCGTCAATGTAGACACCTCTCGACCTCTGTCGAACAGGACAGAAGAAAGGGGAGAATTGAAGAGTCCAGGAACAGCGGCTCCAGGGAGGTTCACCTGTGCAGATTCTCCTTGTTTCCGGGGAGTTGCCTGTGAACCAAACAAAGATGGAGGCTATAAATGTGGAAGGTGTCCTTATGGCTATTTTGGTGATGGAGCCAATTGCAAAGGTAAAAGATTGTCTATTGAAGTGTATGTACGCAGCAGCAATTCAGAAATATTGAGTAATATTGTGGTCCTTACATTGTCCTCCAGCCATTGGTCCATTAAACACAGAGACAACCATAACCTTAAAAGTTCTGTCCACTCAAAAGGGATATTTTAGTGACACGTAGAGCCTGGTGGACCGAGTCAGCCCCGGGCTTCTTAAATGCCTTTGATACTCCAACAGCAAGATCTCCTTGTCATAACTGCAGACTCTTTTCATGTCTACCTTTAGGTTTGGATATTCCTGCTGAGCAGTGGCGTAACAACCGGGGGGCAGCCGGTGCGCTGGCCCCGGGCGTAGAGCTGAGGGGGGGGGGGCGCCGGCCAAATGCGAAAGTGCCATTTTCCTCCTGATACATCGGCGCATCCGTGATTTCTTTCCTCCCTGCTTGGCACTGCTCTGTGTCCCAGCTGGAAGGAGATAAAGTGATAGCCTGCCGAGTGCTGCGGGAGGAGAGCACTGTGATACGCCGGTGTCTCTCCTCCCATGCCGCTCAGCCGCCTATCACAGTCCGGCAGAGTGGTGTGGGGGCGGAGACAGCACACTCTGTCACAGGAGGCTGGGCTCTCCTCCCTGCTCTGCTCGCTCAGCCTCCTGTGACAGTGCTTGTCAGAAAGGAGGGCAAACACTCAGTGATCAGTGATCGCTGAGTGTTTGTAGATAATTGAGGACATGGCATGTTTACTATATCCTCAATTATGAATGAATGGGAAGTGATCTACATCATCTCCTGTTCATTCATAGTTGTGGTTATAGTAAACATACAATGTTATCAATGAACACTCATAAAGGATTCCTGTTCATTAATAACAGGGTATACAGAAAAAGAGATTGAGGACTTTGTGTCCTGTGTCCTCAATCTCTTTTTCTATTTTAAAAGGGAAATATCAGACCCCTAATATTTCCCCGAAGCCCCTAAAAGTAAAGTAAAAAATAAAAATATTTAATATAAAAAGAAT
>NW_017307935.1:42777-63984 GCF_000935625.1 Nanorana parkeri | reverse complement strand
GGGGGGGATTCTTTCTGCCTTGGGCGCCCATAACTCTGGTTACGCCACTACTGCTGAGCTTTGTATGTCCCAGCTCTTCCTTTTACATTATCCATAATATAAAATGCATAAATAATCCAACAGGGAGCCCCTCAAAATGGCCATAGCACCTGAAATATCGGTTTTGTGTGGGCCCACCCTTTAAGATGGCACTAGTGGGGAGCAGTGACACAGCATGAGCAACCCTGTAAGCCGTCATTCACACTGGAGCTGTACGTGCGGGCCCTATCGAGCAGCTCCCGGGAAGGACAGGTGCGGTGTGTGATTAGTCTATGGGACTACGCGGGCGTACGCCCCCCTATGCTCACCCACCCTGCACGTCCGTGCGGGTGAGTGTACTCGTACGCTGACAGGATGGATCCTGTCTGCGTTTGAGCCGGAAAACACGCACCCCTGCGGACCTGCACTTGAGGTGAGCGTAGGGGGGCGTACGGCCATGTAGTCCCATAGAGAAGGACGGGGGCTGCGTACTAATCACACGCAGCACCTGTCCTTCCCGGGAGCTGAGCGATATGGCCGTGCACGCAGCATGGAGCTGTACGTGCCGGCCGATTCCCGTGTGAATGAGGGCTATATGTTGATATAGTTTTAAAGGTGTAAAGGAGCACCTTGGGGTTCCTGCGTTCCGTGTTCAGTTAGTTCCCTCTATTACAAATAAAGATTTAATACACGACAAAGACTTCCCAGAGTACTACTGATAACCTAAAGAGGCAGCACCAGCAGCCTGCCTCGTGGCTGACTTTGTCTGATTGAATCTCAGTCTGAAACATCCTTTAATGAATCATTAAATCAGTGATTTAAAGGAGATCTATGAGGCGATTGAAAATCACTCATCCTCATAGTTCGAGCCAACGTGTGACAATGAAACTGTCACATGTCGGCTTAATAGATCGGGAAGTGAGCGAACACAGCACACGACATGTTCGCTCACTTCTCGATCATCTCACTGCAGAGAGCAGTGACTGTCACTCACGGCTCCCTGCAGGGGAGCGCTGAGTGGAGGAACGGACGGGGGAGGGGGCGGGTACAGCTGGCTCTGCCTCTAGATAGGCAGAGCCAGCTGTCAATCAGCCAGCTGGGTGGATCTCGACAGTATTGCCGGGACCCGTCCCGGCTGCAGAACTCTCAGTATATATAGATATACTGAGCTTTGGGTGATGGGAGGACGCTAGTATATGTCCTCCCATGACCCTGAGGAGAACTATGGGGGGAAAAAACTTACCTCATAGTTATCTTTTATATGGGTGTAAGTTTCACCCAGAGCTGCTAAAGTCTTTACGTTTACATTTCTACATAAAGACATTTCACAATATACAGCTACAATATTTGATGCTCGTTCCACTTTAACCACTTCTGCCAGTGCCATAAATGGAGGCTGGCAGGGGAGGTTCACGTTTTACAAGCCGACTGTCAGCCTTTGGATGGAAGCAATTCACTTCCACGTTACACCCCACCCCATCCCCCACCAGAGTGTACCCACCATGCATCCTGGGCTCTGCTGACCCTGGACATGTGCTCGCTGATCTCCCCTCCAGTGGGGTCCACAGGTGACATTAGGGGTCTAATAGACCCAGGGGTGACCATGCAATTTTTGCATGAGGCGGGACTGTGGCTGGGGGTGGTGTTCGTGGCGCACATTACCAGGGTGGTATTATTGGTGGTGCATGCTACCAGTACCTCTGTCCAGCATCCCGCCTAGGTCACTGATGTCACTGATTGCTAGAAGTTAGGCAGGATGCCAGCCAGAGCATCCCGCTCAGCTCCTGGCGACCAGTGATACCAGTGAGCTAGTCAGGATGCCGGCAAGAGCGTCACAGGTTGCTAAGAGCTCTTAGCAACCTGGGACACTCTAGCTGGAAAGGGGGCGTCAGGCACACCCACCGCTCCCCTATGTGACCCAATGAGATGCCATCTGAGGCAACTGCTTCAGGGTGCCTCATCCTGAATAGACCTGTCATTTCTAATATGCTATCACATAGGGGGCTATCATCCAATAAAGTGTAAAAAAAAATTGGGGCCACTCAGGGTCCCTTCAACGTTGCGATGTGACAAGATGTGTGTGCATCAGTAAAATGCCCCAGATATGTAAACACGCATCGGGTGATAACTGATGATCTATAAAGGCTTTTAAAGTGTTGCCTATGGACAATTTTGGATACCAAAGTTTGTCGACGTTTCACGGGCGCACTCAATTTTTATCGTTTGACATGTTTGGTATCTTTTTTTGGTATCTAACCTCATCTTTTATATTTCAGAAAACAATGGGGTATTATATTGTTTTTTTGTTTTGTTTTTTTTTTCCAAATAATTTTTTTTTATTGAAAAACATAAGGTTGACAGTCAAATAATACTATACTTTGTACAGGATTACCTATAACATAGAGCATAATAGTATAGGGTTATTACTAATTTTCTTAGACTGTATTAAGTGCCAATCAAAACATTCTAGAAAGGCAGGATAAATAGGCCAGAAATGGGGACCCATGGGTTATATTGTTTTTTTTTACTCAAAATTTGTGTTTGATATACGGTTGCACTCATATCATGTGACATAAAAAATGGCAACTACCGCCATTTTATTCCCCGAGGTCTCTGCTTTCATACATGTTTAGGGGTTTGATTAGTCTCCAGGCCTAAAAATGTTCATTTAAAGTGAAGTCGAGAGCGCCCTCTGCTGGGGAAAAACAAACAAACTATTCTTATGCAAAATGAGGGTGCATGGAGCTGGCATCTCGGCCAATCAGGAAGCCGGACGGCGTGTAATGACTCGCCGCCTGCCTTCCTGATTGGCCAAATAGGAAGCTGGGCGGCGAGTCAATACCCGCCCCCCAGTTTCCTAATCGGCCAGAAAGCCGGCTCCGTGATTCCTCGTCACTTGGTGATGAGGGAGCATGGAGACAGCTTCCCAGGTAATCAGGAAGCCGGGGGGCGAGTCATTACGCGGATTCCTTAATGGGACTTCCGGTATCGGTATTCGATATCGGCGAGTGCCGAACAAAAATATCCGTACTCGATAACGAAAAAACGGTATCAGTGCATCCCTAATTAATACATCATTAAAGTAGAATTGAAGCCTGAACTTTTTGTTGTTGTAGATAGAGTAAGGGACGGTTATAACCCATCAGCTTTTTTTTTTTGCCACCTGTGTCCCATTGGGCAGATTTCCCTTTACTTCCTGTCCAATATCCACAACAGGATGTAAGAGGAAATCCCTCCAACTAGTGTTCCCATTGGACGATTTTCCCATTTTTTTCTTTTTCTGGTGACAACCCAAAATTTGTGATTTTCTTTAAATGTTAGGCACCAGGACAAATAGAGAGGGTGAATCTCCCTAATGGGGACACAGATGGCAATAAAGACCTGACGGGGGTTCTAATCCCTTTCCACCCTACACAAGATTTACAAAAATGTTTGGCTTCAGTTGCACTTTAAATGTATGCAAGCAGTGTAAGTACCTGAATCTGACTTGATATCAGCTTCTTGCAGTCCCAGCATAGCAGAGCTCACAGTGGGAGAGAAAAAGACGCATACTGATAGAGAGAGGAGCCCATCACTGCACTGCTTCTCTATTCACTGTCCAGCCAATTTTGGTTGTCGATGTTTCACAGGTGCGCACAATTTTTTAGAGCTTGCCTTGTTGATACCTATTTACTTGGCGCAACCTTTCCTTTTATATTTCACCCAACAATTGGGAAAATATAGTTTTTACTGAAAATGTACTTATTGTATTTTTTTACTGGAAATTTGGGTGTGCTAAAAATGGTGTGACATAAAAAAAATTGCAGCTACCGCCATTTTATTCTGCAGGGTCTCCGCTTTAATACAAAAATGTTTTGGGGGTTTGATTAACCTCGAGTGGAAAGTAGTACAAGAAGACAAGGTGCACGCTGATAGGAGGAGAGAATAGAGTGACAGAGAGAGGAGCTCATGGCTGTGCTGCTTCTCCTTTAGCCGTCCAGTCACAGGCTGAGAGGAGGGATATAACAGAAAGTGGGTTGAGGGGTAGTTCACACCATATGCGGTCCGATTCTGGCCGTGATACGCACTGCTTCGCCTTGCGGCCGGCTCACTTTTTTGCTGGGCTGGAGGGGGCATGGCGGGCCATTGAAGTGAATGGCACCGTAGCCACGCCCTCCGGCCGCAATGCGATCGCCCGCACGGGATCGCAAGGCATATTTTGCCTGCAGTGCGGTGCGATCAAAATAGTGCTTGCAGCATTTTGATTGCACCGGACTGCACTGCAGGCACAATGTGGCTTGCGATCCCGTGCGGGCGATCGCATTGCGGCCGGAGGGCGTGGCTACGGTGCCATTCACTTCAGTGCTCACCACGCCCCCTCCAGCCCGGCAAAAAAGTGAGCCGGCCGCAATGCGAAGCAGTGCGTTCCGGCCAGAATCGGACCGGAACGCACTGCATATGGTGTGAACAAACCCTGAATGATGCTGGCTGTCAGAGTGAGGACATCTAGTGGCAGAAAATAAGTACTGCGGGAGCCAATTGAAGTTGAAGATTGCAACAAAAGTTGCCTTTTAAATGTATCTTCTTTTTTTTATTGCTTTTATTTTTTATTTCAGTTCTGCTTTAAACAATGTAACAACTTCTCACAGAGCTCAGCAGATACATTACATAATATGTTCCCAAGTAGCTGTTCATTTCATTCTGTTTAGAAGGATCTGTGATTTAATGATTTAATGACGCCATCCATTATCTGTCCTCAACGCAGCAATTTGCCGGCATCCGTGCGGAAGAAATATGGAATGCACAGCGCCGAATGTTTGCAAATGTAAGCCGGGCTACTCCGGATACAACTGCCAGAGCGGTAAGCGGCCGCACACAGTCATTCGTCCGAGTAAATGTTTACATGTGAGAGTAATGTGCCTCCTTATAATTACGTCTGATGTGCTGCAGCTGTGTGCCGCCCGGACTGCAGGAACCGTGGGAAGTGTGCGAGACCCAACGTGTGCGAGTGCGCTCCGGGATACGGGGGAACCACGTGCCAAGAAGGTGACTACTAACAGCTTCCTGCTCTGTGATTGGATGATTGATCACCAGGAATATTAGAAATAGAAAAGGATCATTTCTGGGTGGCACCCAGTGGATCCTTATAGGTCTCCAAATCTTAAAGCTGACCTCCGTCCTTCCATCCAGTCTTATATCTTACCTTCGTCCTTCCCTTCAGTCTTATATCTGACCTCCGTCCTTCCCTTCAGTCTTATATCTGACCTCCGTCCTTCCCTTCAGTCTTATATCTGATCTCCGTCCTTCCCTTCAGTCTGCTATCTGACCTCCGTCCTTCCCTTCAGTCTTCTTTCTGACCTTCGTCCTTCCCTTCAGTCTTATATCTGACCTCCGTCCTTCCCTTAAGTCTTATATCTGACCTCCGTCCTCCCCTTCAGTCTTCTATCTGATCTCATCCTTCCCTTCAGTCTTATCTGACCTCCGTCCTTCCCTTCTGTGTTATATCTGACCTCCGTCCTTCCCTTCAGTCTTCTATCTGACCTCCGTCCTTCCCTTCAGTCTTCTATCTGACCTCCATTTTTCCCTTCAGTCTTATATCTGACCTCCATCCTTCCCTTCAGTCTGCTATCTGACCTCCGTCCACCCTTTCAGTCTTCTATCTGACCTTCGTCCTTCCCTTCTGTGTTATATCTGATCTCCATCCTTCCCTTCAGTCTTCTATCTGACCTTCGTCCTTCCCTTCAGTCTTATATCTGACCTCCGTCCTTCCCTTCAGTCTTCTATCTGACCCCCGTCCTTCCCTTCAGTCTTGCACAGTTGTACCGGTTCCTCTCCTGGGCTGGAATGGCTTCCTCTGATGTCACTGCACACTGGGAGCTTCTCACCATGTGCATTAGAAGCCACAGCAAGTCAGATAGAGCCCGCCTCATTTCCTGGTTAGGTAACATCCAGGACCATTTAGCCTAATTGTCCCTCCCCCACCCCTTTAATTCATTGTTCATTCAAAGTTTGTTCATTTTTGGATAAAGTGTGGAAGGGTTAGAAGCTCAGTCAGGTCTGAATGTCTCTGCTGGGGAGTTTGGGGACAGATTTAAAGAAGAACTCCAGGAAAACTTTTTCTTAAGCCCCCAGGGTTAAGTTCTCATTGCCCAGGTTCAAAAACAACAAAGTTATACTCACCTGAAGATCCGAGCTGGCCAGCCTGCCTCCCCCTCCCTGCAGCATTGGAATCTTCCTCAGCGTCCTCACATCTATACACTGTGTATAGAACGTGCTGATTTACAGGACCTTAGACCTCTGCAGAGGAGGGGGAGAGACGCTCCAGGGACCGGTCTAAGAATGAGGTGGCTCATAGGATCGGGTGAGTAAAACATTTTTTTTAAACATAGACAAAAACAAGCAGTTAACCCTTGGGAAAGCCCCACTGCAAGGGTTAATATTTTTTCCCCCCTGGAGCTCTTCCTTAAAACCTTCTATAGTCTATCCAAAGCTAAGAAAAAGTGTTGCCTGTAGATATAGTTTAAATAGGTAACTCCATTGTTCTGCACTTGTAAATATGAAGCTCATTGTATACATGTGATTCCTAAATATGGAAATGTTCATACATCTCAAATCTAGAAAACACAACTTCATATAGAATCTCAATATCTAGACGATCCCTTGTTAGGTTAGGCACGGATCACCATTATCTTCATCATGACAACATATTGTAGTGTTTTCATAATGACGCATTTAGGTGTCTCTGTGAAAAGTCATTGTAGCTCACCCTCTGCTGGCTATTACGGGTATTGCAATTCTGTTTTACTTTCCATATGTTAAAGTGTGTCTAAAGGCAAAACTTGTTCTACTTTTACAGTAGGGTAGGATTAGAACCAATGTTGGATTGTTATTGTGGTCTGTGACTCAGAGGTCTTAATTCCTCAATACAGGTCCTTAGCTATCACTATGGGATCTAGGGTTGCCACCTTTTCTTCAAGCGAAACCCGAACACTCTAGCAACGCACAGTGTAAATATCACAGTTAAGACTATTTTTAGTGGGGGGCTACCATGAAACCCGGACACAGCATTCAAAACCCGGACTGTGCGGGTGAATCCTGGACAGGTGGCAACCCTAAAGGGATCACCAGCAGGAGGAAGGAGGTCCCGATTCCTCTATATAGATCTTTAGTTATCACTAAAGGGGCACCAGCAGGAGGAAGGAGGTCCTGATCCCTCTATATAGATCTTTAGTTATCACTAGAGGGATACCCAGCAGGAGGAAGGAGGTCCTGATTTCTCTATATAGATCTTTAGTTATGACTTGAGAGATCCCCAGCAGGAGGAAGGAGGTCCTGATTCCTCTATATAGATCTTTAGTTATCCCTAGAGGGATCCCCAGCAGGAGGAAGGAGGGCCTGATTCCTCTATATAGATCTTTAGTTATCCCTAGAGGGATCCCCAGCAGGAGGAAGGAGGGCCTGATTCCTCTATATAGATCTTTAGTTATCCCTAGAGGGATCCCCAGCAGGAGGAAGGAGGGCCTGATTCCTCTATATAGATCTTTAGTTATCCCTAGAGGGATCCCCAGCAGGAGGAAGGAGGTCCTGATTCCTCTATATAGATCTTTAGTTATCAATAAAGGGATCCCCAGCAGGAGGAAGGAGGTCCTGATTCCCCCATATAGATCTTTAGTTATCACTAGAGGATCCCCAGCAGGAGGAAGGAGGTCCTGATTCCTCTATATAGATCTTTAAAAGAGAACTATGTGATAAGTGTTTTTCCCCATAGTTCTCTTTACGGTCTTGGGAGTACATATACTAGCGTCCTCCTGTGACCCAAAGCTCAGCATATAGTGTACTATTGCCCATGATATACTGAGAGCTCTGCAGCCGGGGCGGATTCCGAAAATACTGTCGAGATTCACCTAGCTGCGTAATTGACAGCAGGCTCTGCCTATCTGGAGGCAGAGCCAGCTGTGTCCGCCCCCTCCCACATCTGTTCCTCCACTCAGCCCTGGAGGATCAGAGAGGGGAGGGGAGAATCCCTGCAGGGAGTGGTGTCTTACAGTCACGGCTCTCTGCAGGAAGATGATCAGAAAGTGAGCGAGCGACGGTATGTGTTTGCTCACTTCCCGATCTATTGAGCCGACCTGTGACAGCTTCTTTGTCACATGTCGGCTCGAACTATGAGGATGACTGGAAATCACTCACCTCATAGTTTTAAATATCACTAGAGGGGTCACCAGCAGGAGGAAGGAAGTCCTGATTCCTCTATATAGATCCTTAGTTAGATTTAGAATACTGTGTCCAGTTCTGGAGACCTCCCTTCCAAAATGTTATTGATAAGACATGAGTTCAGAGAAGGACAACAATAATGGTGAAAGGTCTGAGGGATACAATACTGTATCAGAAGAGACTGCAGGAACTTAATATGTCCAGTCTTGAGAAAAGAAAGGAAAGGGGATTAAAGGAGAACTATGGGTTTAAGGCTTTTCCCCATAGTTCTCCTTAGGGTAACGGGAGGACACAAACTAGCGTCCTCGCGTTACCCAAAGCCCAGTATACCGCAAGCTGCAGCTCGCGGTATACTGAGACGCCGCAGCTGAAACGGATCCCGACAATTGTGCCAGGATCCGCCCAGCTGCGTGACTGACAGCTGGCTCTGCCTATCTAGAGGCAGAGCCAGCTGTACCCGCCCCCTCCCCCGTCCATTCCGCCAGTCAGCGCTGGAGGATCGGACAGGGGAGGGGGGAATCCAGTCACTCCCCTGTCACAGCTCTCTGCAGTGACAGGATCGAGAAGTGAGCGAGCCCTGGTATGTGTTCGCTCACCTCCCGATCTACTGAGCCGACCTGTGACAGTCTCATTGTCACAGGTCGGCTCAGATTATGAGGCTGAGTGAAAATCGCTCACCTCATAATTCTCCTTTAAGACCTTTAGATACATGGAGGATGGGAATAAGGTTCAGCAGGATTTTTAATATAACCTGAGATCTAGAACACGGGGACCTGACCTCAAATTAGCTGGAGGAAAGTTCAAAACTGACCTTACTAAGTATTATTTTACATGGATAGACGAATCTTTATCTGTGTAACAGGCAGAAAATATCTACAAATGTCCAGAACTTCCAGAATTATTATTCTATAATTCATTTCATAATTTATTTATTTTTAGCTCACTGTGATCCACCATGTGACCATGAAGGGACCTGCCAGGCTAGGAATGTATGTTCCTGTCCGTTTGGTTATGTTGGACCTCGTTGTGAAACAAGTAAGTCTGCACGATGTAATATATCCAAGAATTATATACAGGGTTATTCACAAAAGGGTGAAGCGTTTGGAGAAGGCCAGAGAAGTGAACAATCGAGGTCAACATCGCTGAACTGGAAAGTGAGCTGAATTGGAGAATTTTTCCAAATCGGCTATGTTGTCCTAGATTGTTCACTTCTCCGGCCTTCTACAACCTCTTCACCCTTTTGTGAATAACACTGATAGTCTTCTATGGTTGGCCCCAACCTCTGCAAATGCCAGTTGTCTGGCCGCCATGACAATGCAACGGCTTTGGCAAACAAAACAAAAGATGTGAATCATTGACTTCATTGCTGTATGCTTGTTCAAGGTCAGAGACTGAGAAATGATGGAACCCGAATTGTTGGTGGACCAGCCAGCCCACTAGCAGGGTCAGAAGGGGAGGTCCAAAGCCCCAATCTGTCTATACAGCTTTCCTTTGAAGCCACTTTCAACCTTCTTAAAATACTACTCACTGTAATGGGGTCAGGCTGTATAAATATGGGCTTCCTTTATATTTTGTTAACACTATTTGCTGTGACAAGCATTACTATACCCCGTGCCAGAAGCATGCTAGAGAGCCGGACCTCTACAACCTACCTCTATCAACCTACAACACAGCAATTGGACACACACCCTGCCCAGTGCTCCAATCAACAATGCTCATGTCCCCTACAGTGGTGGTAATTAGAGAACTGGACAGGAATATAGACCACTGCTCTCTGTGTGGAGCAGAGGCCTGGATCTCAAGTGTGCCACTAGCACAAGATATTTCAAACCTTCCTGCGCTAAACAGTAGTGTTAAAAGATAAAGAAGTCCATTTCTATTACAGTTTATGCAGCCTGACTTCATTATATAAATGATATAAATGGCTGTAAATCACTGTAAATATTGTGCAGAAATAACTACAGCACCCCCTGCAGATGGAAACTTGCATTGCAGGTTAACTATTCAGACATAATGGAGCTCTGTGAGTTGTGTTATAGCCATACTGGAAGACTGAAGATAAGACAGAAGATCCTTGTTGGCCAATTCGGCTGGTTGCATTTAGATCTGGAAATCATCTGTGTCAATGATTGGCAGATCCCAGTTAGATGTCAATAGCAGAACCGGTCCACAGGCAGTGCAATGCCTTCCTAGAGAACTAGTGGGGGCAGGCAATTCATCCTGTACGGTAAGGCTCTTATACCTGACAGTCTTACATTTTCTTTGTGCAGTGGTGTGTAACCGGCACTGTGAGAATGGAGGTGAATGTGTGGCCCCTGACGTGTGCAAATGCAAGCCTGGCTGGAGTGGACCCACCTGTAGCACAGGTAAGTGTTTTTGATGGGAATTAAAGGGATATTCCAGTTAAATGCATTAAAGGAGCTTATCCCACCTGCTCAACACTTAGTTATAAAACCTTTGCAGAGTGAATCACAGCACATTATGGCCACTAGACGGAGCCGAGGAGCACAGGAAATATATACTCATCTTACCTGTAGTTTTAACAGGGGGTAGAGCCTGCTGGGTCCCTCCCACAGCTCTGCTCTCTGCACAGGCCATGGGCAGCAGAGTGATGATGTCACTGCTACTTTTCCAAGAAAATATCTGGGTTTGCAAAAAGAATTAGTGCACACAAAGTGGATTTATACGTGGATTTATATTGAGAAATATATTTAAATTACAATTTGCCCAGAGTTTAGCTTTAGGTCGTGTTTCTTCAGCCATTTCAGCATTATACCTCAAGAGTGGGTGTATGCCGTCTGTATTCTGCATTATGTCAGTTTGAACAGAATGTATTTCAAAAGTTTTCCTTTTCTTTTTGATTTTGTTCAGTGGTGTGCCATCCCGTGTGCCTCAATGGTGGCACTTGTCTGAAGTCCAACGTGTGTCTCTGTCCCAATGGCTTCTATGGAGCTCAGTGCCAGAACGGTGGGTTTTCTGTGAAACACAGAAATATATATACGACTGATACAGATTACTTTATAATACATTTATATACTGTATATTATTCTTTGTATCTCATTAGGGATCTCGTATTCTAAAATCTATTTATTATGTGCCTATTGGTAAAGTGTACATACTGTACATCCTAACAAGGAACTCCTCCTATTTGCTCCCTTTCAGTCTGTTCAATTGGACCTTACACTACAGGGAAGCCAATCACCCCTCCCCATCCTTAAAGGCTAAGTCCACTTTTAAAAATTTTAATAAAAGAAAAAAAAAGTGCATTTATAATTGTTTGCATTGGAGCCAGTAAAGCCATGAAACTGTGATTAGTGGATGGCGGGTGCAATACTCTGGCTCCTGCAGATTCTCCCTCCTACAGGATGTGGTGACGTTACCACACTTTCTTTTAAGTCCCTCTGCCATGGTGACACATGGGACTTGTAGTTTGTCCATTGACAGACATTGTCAAAGGATCTGTGAATGGAAGATGCGGCTGTGTGGGCGGAGCCACGCACAGCCATGCCATTTTCAAAAATCAATGGGAGACTGCAGGGAGAAAAACCCTGCGATTCAGGTAAATGGGAAGCGGGCTTGGCGATGTCACTGTGTTTCATGTTACACCCTGAATACGGCTGTAACATGACACAGGGGGAATCAGTTATAAATGTTCCGCTCTGCATATATATTCGGGAGGATGCCATTCGCACAGCAATAGCCCCTCTAGATGGCGCTGACGAGTATGGGATAGATACTCATCAGCGCCATCTAGAGGAGCATAGCGGGAGGGATGCCGTTCGCACAGCACTGAGATTTGGCCCACTCAACATTCTCCAAGATCTGGCCAGAAGGATGATTACATGACCCTCACCCAGGTGCCATAGGAGGAAGTCTGGAAAAGGTAAGTATATTATCAAACTTTTACCACCACACAGATACAGTACTTTTTTTTTTTTTTTTTACTTCTATCCAGCATTTTAAGTTGGGGGAGATCTTGAATAAGCAAAAAAAAAAGAAAAACCTTGATTCTGTCACCAATCCAATGAGCATGTAACTTTGCATGCACCATTTCTCGTGCAATTCCAGCCAAATCCTTTTAAGTAGGCTCAGTCTTAATGCTATGCACGTTGGCATCGAAGCACCGCAGTGGTGTACATTGGCCCTTAGGTACCTCTGTTAGAAATATATATGGAGAAATTTACAGTGTGGCCGCATTTGATTAGGTTTACACCAAAAAATTAAAATCACCTTCCTTGAAATACCAGCTTTCCAACCTGCACTTCCTCTATGTGTAATGAGGAGATGGATTCAATAAAGATTGTGAGGGTGTCCGATCACGGACTGGATATTAATTATTTTATCATCTTTATAGTTGGTGGTAATCAGTAATTGTAACTGTCCCTTGTTATAAAATGATATACTGCTTTTCCTCTATATGCCTTGATAATGATGGGTAACAAATACCCGGTCTATGTATTGTATGATTTCAGCGGTGTGCAGCCCCCCGTGTAAGAATGGCGGTCACTGCATGAGGAATAATATCTGCAGCTGTCCAGACGGATACATCGGTAAAAGATGTCAGACGAGTAAGTGAATGTGATGGTTCCGTGTCTCCCCTGTCTCTGGTCTGTCTTCTGTTTCTGAATAATACAGGAATAAAATATATATGGGATGGGAAGGAAAGAGAGAGCGAGGCAGGAAAAGGAGAGGAAGGAGAAGGGGAAGACAAGAGAGAGATAAGAAAGAATGAAAAGAGAGAGATGAAGAGAGAGATATGAGGAAGAGAGAACATAAGAAAGAAGAGAAAGATGGAGGGAGAGAATATATGAGGAAGAGAGAAGGGAAGAAGAGATAGAGAGATAGAGGGAGAGAGAAAATATATGAGGAAGAGAGAAGATGAGAAAGAAGAGAAAGATGCAGGGAGAGAATATATGAGGAATAGAAGAGAGAGAGAGAGAGAGAGATGGAGGGAGGGAGACAGAATAAAGGTAGAAAAGAGACAGAGATGACTGAGGGAAGAGGATACATAAGGAAGTGAAAAGATACAAAGAGAGAGAGAAAGATACAAAGAGAGAGAGAAAGAAAGAAAGATATAGGAAACAGAAAGGTGTGTAAGAGAAAGGAGAGAGAGAGAGAGAGAGAGAGAGAGAGAGAGAGAGAGGAGAGAGAGAGAGAGAGAGAGGAGAGAGAGGAGAGAGAGAGAGAGAGATGGATAAAGAAATTATGAGGAAGAGAGTAAATAACAACAGAGAATAAAACAGAGAGATATGTTGGGGTGCCATTCAAAATAAATGGCACTGCAATGTGCTAACGCACATAACATGCTTTGTGGTGGTGTGCGCCTTAAGGAAAATGCTACTGCAACGCAGCGGGAAAGTGTAAACTTAGCACATGGTAGAGAAAGTAGTGAGAGACAGACAGAAATAATAATGTGGTGGTGGTGGGGAGATGGAGTAAAAAAGCGAGTGATGGAGGGAAAAATAAGGGAGAGAGAAGGCAGTAGGGATATATGTGTGTATACAGTATATATATTACATAATATAATTATATATTTATATCTAATTCTCTGTTTTTAGGTGTTTGTGACCCAATATGTATGAACGGAGGAAAGTGTGTCGGTCCCAATATTTGCTCCTGTCCATCAGGCTGGAAAGGAAAAAGATGCAATACACGTAAGGGGGATTTCTCTTTGAATATGGGGTCTGTACATGTAGTATAATGTAAATGTTTGTAACAATATACTATACAGTATGTGAGCTCTCCCATATACTCTCCCATATACTGAGTATACAGCTTATGAGCTCTGCAATTCCACAATGAAAAAAAAAATGTAAAGCTTGAATATTTCTGTTACTTTAACTAATTATAAAAATATATAGTTAGTTATCCTTTATTTGAATAGAAAACACGGAGGCAGTGAATACAATACATTCTTGTTGGATATAACAACTTTTTCTAGCGATTCCTGTCATTCTGTCCCCGCTGTATATTTACCTTTCATTAATGGAAGTGTCGGTTTCTGATTTCCACAGCAATATGTCTTCAGAAATGTATGAACGGCGGTGAGTGCATTGGCCCAAACACATGCCAGTGCCCCCCTGATTGGGAAGGGGCTCAGTGCCAGAGCCGTAAGTAGCGCTTTGTATCCCGCGGCGCTGTGCCATGGTCTATGTTTATATACATTGATATCATTAGCCGGGGAAATGTCTCCTTGTTCATTGTGTTTTCTGTATTATTTCAGCCGTGTGCAATTACAAGTGTTTATATGGCGGTCGTTGTACCTCGCCCAACGTATGTTCCTGTCGCCCTGGATACACCGGAGTGACGTGTAGTCAGAGAATACAGGTAATGGATGAGTACTTTTTAGGTATAGTCACTATAGCTGGTAGTAGTTAGTCGCATTCAACTGGTCTTGAAGACTAGTGATGAGTGGACTAGCATGGGTCTGGTTTGTTTGGACCTTCACCAAACCCAGCCAGAAATCCAGGGACAGCGGACGTCCAAGCGAACCTCTCCTTGCACAGCATCATTGGTTCCTAAGATGCTGGTGGCTCCAAAACATCATAGGTTTTTATGGTGCACACTACCAACCAATGACGCTGTGCAGCTCAGCCACCAGTCAACCAATAACGTTGCATGGGCACAGGCAGGCAGCCAAACTAGCCAAGTCATTGCCCCTTTAGCAAACTGCGGACAACCTGAGTTTGGGTCCGTCTAATGGTCAACCCAAATATATAGTTCTTCCCTTCTGAAGGAGTTACACTGCTTATCCAGGCTGTTTCTAGGTTCTAATGAGTGTCAGGAACATACCCCATCCATTTTACACAGTTACTCAACCACAATAGTCCAATCACCATAGAATGTGTCAAGGTAGATGCTGTTTGAACAAGATGGGAGCTGTGAAAGTTATGGAACCCCCTGTGCTGGTTATATAATTGCTTATAACATAATATATGCCTCATAATGTGAGAATTAGGATTTTGAAGCTGAACCTCAGCCAGGAGAAGAATATCATTATCAAGGTGCATCTTTACCTTGTGCCAAAATGTTGTCCATTTATTTTCCAACTCTTTCTTCAACCCGGCACCCTGAGCACCGCTCCTGCATTGACACCCATCAAGTGAGTAAATTCCAATAGTATCATGGGAAATGTAGTTCCCATTTTCCCCTAGCGATGCATGTTGGATGTGATGTGTGCTGCCTGCCTAGATCCTCCCCACCCCCAATGCCCAGGACGAATAAGCCTGAATGAAGCAGCCAATTACATCACACAAAATTAAATCATTAACTACTAGAAGTAAGGCTTTTATTTTAAAACTCAAAAGCGTTTTTATTTTTGGATGGCAGAAGAGAGCTAAGGGTCAGAAGTGGATAGGATCCTTGAGTTCAGCTTTAATGGTGTCTGGAAATGAACTGTATGCAACACAAGCTGGAGATCACTAACCATCGATTGGTTACATTTTATTACATAAAGATATTAACCACTTGAAGAGCGGGGTGTTAATCATACTTTATTTTTTTGGCACAGTATAAAAGATGGGGTTGTGTTGGGTAGTGTAGATACCTAACCTTTCAAGCCTTAAAGGAGAACTATGAGGTGAGTGCTTTTCACTCACCTCATAGTTCTAGCCGACCTGTGACAATGAGACTGTCACAGGTCGGCTCAGTAGATCGGGAGGTGAGCGAACACATACCGGGTTCGCTCGCCTCTCGGTCCTGTCACGGCTCTCTGCCGTGACAGGGGGAGGGGCTGGATTCCCCTCTCCCCGCTCCGATCTGCCATCGCTGACTGGCGGAACGGACAGGGGAGGGGGCGGGTACAGCTGGCTCTGCCTCTAGATAGGCAGAGCCAGCTGTCACTCACGCAGCTGGGTGGATCCCGTCATCTAAGTCGGGATCCGCTCCGGCTGCGGCGTCTCAGTATACCGCGAGCTGTAGCTCGCGGTATACTGAGCTTAGGGTAACGGGAGGACGCTAGTTTGTGTCCTCCCGTTACCCTAAGGAGAACTATGGGGAAAAACACTGACCCCATAGTTCTCCTTTAAAATTGGGTGCACCTGTGAAATTGAAAAAAACGTCAATGCCCAAAATTGCCCATAGGTGGCACATTAAGGGCTTTTACCGATCATCAATTAAGTGTTAACAGGGATTGATGGCCCTAAAATTATTGCTCGCACTCTGGCTAACAAGACCCCTATGTGATAGCACAGAGACAGTGACAGGTCCTTTTTATGGAGATACCAGGAGTCTATTAGACCCTTAGTTCACCTACAGACCCCAGATCTGCTTCATTGGCTTCTTCTCTGGCTACATCAGCTGGAGAAATGACAGACTGAAACTGGAAGTGATATAATACACATCGTACATACAAATGCAGCCGGTAAATGTGTGCTGATCTTCCTCCAATCCAGCCACAGAGAGCCACCGTGCCAGTCCTGGGCCAGCACAGGGGACAGCAGAGCCCAGGATAGCCGGCAGCAGCGACGAAGCGGGGGGGGGGAGGGGTTTGCACACTTCCCCAGCACCATACAAGTGATCAGGCAGCTCTATGACCCGAACACTTCTATGTAACAGCTGTCGCCGGCTGCTCAAAGTTTCCCACTCTCGCTCAGGTGGGGGGAGGGCGCATGTGACCAGGCGCGGGAAAAGTCATTTAGAAACGGTCACCCACCCCCAAGTGTGAGTTGACTGGCCGTTTAATTGGAATGGCCGTACAGAAATCGGTTAAACTTTGATTGGTTACATTATATTACATAAAGATATTAAACTTGGGATGTCCTGATACCACTTTTTTAAGACCAAGTACACGTACTGTCCCTCATGTACTTACCGATACCAATTACTGATACTTTTTCTTAAAGGGACATGTGACATTTTTTCTAAAACAACACAGACTGATGATTATAGGGCAGTTTCTCGCCAGGGCTAAATACAGATGTCACCAGAACTGAATACATGTCCCCAAAGCAGGATACATGATAAAGCTTTCGCCGCCTTCAGCATTCACTTATTTTCCTTTTTTTTTTATTCTGTAGGGAGCTCGCGGGTGAAGGAAAACTGAACTGAGTGCTGCAGAAAACATTGAGGAAGTGAACTAAATATCCAGCAGGACTTGACTGTACTCAACACACAATAGTTAAAACTCAGATTACGAGTATCAGCGGCGTTCTAAGACCAGAGAAAGTGACTCGGAGGATACAGGGGTAGAGCTGGCTTATAGTGTACCTGGACCGTCGTGCAACAAGAAGAGATTCACGCTTGGTGAAACAGCAGCTTTGAGATCTCCTTTTATACTGTATTTTTCTACAAGTGTAGCGACTGAACAGCTGTAATCCAACCAGGACCTACTACTGTAACTGTTATTTATGTACAGGTGAAACTCGAATAATTAGAATATCGTGCAAAAGTAATTGCAGTAAGTGCTGCAAAAGGGGCCCAAACCAAGTACTGAGTACATATGCATGCTTGTACTTTTCAGAGGTCCGATATTGTTCTATGTGCAATCCTTGTTTTATTGATTGCATGTAATAATCTACTTTTTTGAGATTGTGGATTTGGGGTTCTCATGAGCTGTAAGCCATAATCATTGTTTTTCCTCAACTTTTTTTTGTGCCATACCAATACAAACAAAAGAAATAAACATGAGAATGCCGAAACATTTGTCATTGCACCAATTTTCTATGCAAAGTGGTGCATTATCTGACAGAAATGCCGGGGTGCCAATATTCTGGGCCATGACTGTATATATTTATGTATTCAGGTTTTTATTTGGTACGCTGTTTTAAAAAAAAGACCCTGCTCTGTTTTTCTTCTAAGCTGACAAATGCGCAAAATGTATTTGATAGTGCAACTGTATCTGACAGTTACACAATTAAAAAGATGGCACTGCAGATAAACAATGCAGCATGAAGGTGACCGTATTCATTTGCATGCTCAACGCTTTCATTTTTATCAATAAAGCCTCCAGCCCGCATAGCTGACATAGTGACACATGAACAGGAATCACTATGATTGTTTCCTGACTGTCAGTGGGGACCCTGGCTGACACTAAAAGCTGGGATTGAGAGCCAGTAGCCACATTTCATGTCGGCTGCTGGCCGTCATAGGAAAGAATATTTATTTACATGGGGCATCAAAGTTCATGGAATGTTATTAAAACAAATCTTCTTTGGATTAGTAATATCCTGTATATTGCACAGAAATTTTTGGATCATCCACAAGGCAATCTAGGAAGGAGCCCAGAGCCCGGTGGATGTCCAGAGGGTCCAGCTACAGCCTTCATGCTCTTTCAATAAACCAGGGGTATAGTGCAATTGGCCAAATCTGTGCACCTACCTGTTGCTTCCCAAAGGAGGTTGTGCTTGTAGGTAGTTGGTGTCTGATGGAGCCATGCCAGTACGGACAATACAAGTGAGGCATCTTCTCTGTACTGCAATCTGTAGCAATGTCAATTATTGGGATTGGGGGCTAAAGTTGCTACTTTAATAACATTTTTACCCAGAGTTCTTCTTTAAAGAGACCCTGTCCTAACAAGAAAACTGCTGCTAGTAGCACCTAGAGGAGCTCACACATATCATACCTGGAGCAATCTCCACAAACCTGTTGCTACAGTTGAATGCCACATCATTTTGACAGGCAAAGCTCCTGCGGCTTCCAATAGTGCTTGAGTTTGACCGCCCCCTCCTTGCTTCCTTCACACTGCTATTGGCCAGTGAGGCTGCCCATCATTGTAATGGGCCAATAGGAATGTCAGGAGGCGGGAGGTAGCAGCAAGCTCTGAATTTTAAAATTATTAATTTTAGGGCTTTGGAAATTAAAGATTAATTTCTCGATTAATCGTTAAACTTTTTGATCAATTAAAATAATTTTGATCGCTAATGAAAACACTCGCCTCTCCGCCGCCTTCCGGGAGTCCCGTCGGCGATCCAGTGACGTCGCGGACATCGACGTCACCGGACGTCTCCCCCCTTCCCCAAGTGGCTCAGTCGGCTAACGAAGGGAAGGGGGTTATAGGATCTGTATGTGCGTTTTAATTAATCGAAATTAATCGATTTAAAAAAATTTCGATTAATCGAACACAAAAATTTTAATAATTACCAGCACTAATTAATTTTATAATTTAAGGGTAGTCCACCCGCCATTATAATTTGTACCAGTGTCACCATTTCTATATATCTATAGGCATTTATTTTATCTGATGACTCGCAATAGAGAAAGAATATGTTTCCGGCAGTGTAGAAATGACTGCTGTAGGTCTGATGCCCTTTGTAAAAACTATTTGGGACGCCCTGAGAGCGACGCAAGTTTGTACCAAGTCCAGTAGAAGTCATAGGATAATGTCAACGGGGCTGTGAACTCCCTGATTAAGGGGGAGTTTTGAGCCCCCCCACCCCCGACATGTGTTGGATTTATCCTTTTGACTTTCTATCAACTATATTAAACTTCTTCTGGACCCGTTACAAAATTGTATTAAAAATTTCCAGGACAACCCAAATAGTTTTCACAAAGGGCATCAAATCTACAGCGGTTCTGCCTGAAACTGACTGAAACATTTTTTCCACTATGGCGAGCCGTCAGACATAATAAATGCACGTGGATATGGAAATGGTGACACGGGCACAATCAATTATAATGGAAGATCAGCTTCCACTTGATTATAGAATTATTAATTAGAAGGAGTACCAGGAAAGCCTTTAATTATAAAATAATTAATTAGAGAGATTACCGGGAAATCATCAGAGAGGTTCCTGTAATTGCTGTTTGACAAATTACACTGTGCTGTACGTGATATACTCCATGCTGTTGCGCTCTGCACTTCATGCTATTGTTCTGCAGATGCTGTGTGTGTGTGTATATAACAATATCATGAAAAGAGAAGTGCCAAATGGCTAATCAGTTAAGGTTCTAATGTAATGTTATGGGGTGTAGCAGATCCCTTTCTCAAGAAGGATCTTTGGCCTGTTATTACCCACAGCCTTAAATACACCCTACCAGCCGGTCTATCCATGTACATTGCCTGGCCAAAGAAATGTCACACACTCTAATATTTTGTTGATTACGGCATGCATTTGCCATGCCATGGATTACGATAAGCTTATGCAATGTCACAACATTTATTTCCATCCAGAGTGGCATTAATTGTTCGCCAAGATCTTGTAGTGATGATGGGAGAGTCGGAGCACTGCGTAAAGTCTTCTCCGGCACATCCCAAAGATTGTCAATGGGGTCTGGGCTCTGTGGTGGCCAATCCACGTGTGACAAGGATGTATCATGCTCCTTGAACCACTCTTTTACAATCTGAGCACGGAAATCCTGGTGTTGTCATCTTGGAATATGCCCAATGTGCCATCAGGGAAGAACAAATCCATTGATGGAACAACCTGATCATTCAGTATATTCAGGGAGTCAGCTGACCTCATTTTTTGGGGACATACCGTTGCTGAACCCAGACCTGAGCAACTGAAGCAACCCCACATCATAACACTAATTCCACGTGGTTACTTTTTTGGGCCAGGTAGTGTTTATTTGGTATGGCACTCCTTTGTCATGCGGTTTTCCAGGTTCCCTCCAAAATCTGTCCATGTTCCTTGTCCCCCTCGGCATCCTTGATTAGCTTCAGCTTACTGTTCAGAATGACGCACCTACAGTACGTAGTAGTACCCAATCTTCTCACATTTGTTTCATGACCACATTACACCCAACTTATTTATTACAGCCCCTGACTGCCATAATGAAGTCAGAGTGCACACACACACCACATATTGTATGCTAGACATTTCATAGATATGCTGGAGTGTCATTCATACCAAGCCTCAGTTCCATTGCTATAGGTGTGTTGTGATTGGAGCAAACAGCAGCCACCATTAACACACCAAGGGAAAGCTATGCAGTGTCATTCTTCTAGGACCAGGGAATCTACAAATGAAGCATCTCACTGTAATATTCAAGTCCAGATACAATGATAACATTTCGGCAGAGACAACACGTTTTGGGGGTAGAGTGCTATCATCATCG
>NW_017307935.1:31939-42739 GCF_000935625.1 Nanorana parkeri | reverse complement strand
CCATTCTTCTCTTAGGAGGGTGGAAGGAAAAATTATATAGGACCCGTATAGTTGTTTGCAGAAAAGTTAAACTCCAGTCACATGTAGAATACACAAATGAATGCAGCTCTGTAATCATTAATACATCCTTACATTAATATTGCTTTTAATGCAAGGAGTATAAGTACCCAAGTAGGACCTGGTATGATCCGCCTGGAGTCCCTGAACAATCCCTGGGAGAGAAAGAAGCAATACAAGGAGCCAATCAGTTGTGCAGTTCACCAGTGCAAGGAGCATGCTGATTGGACGAGAGGGCACAATGGCAGAGAGATGAGCTCATCAATCTCCTTCACTGTCAAGACAAGGAGACAGGCCTAATAATGCAGTCAATCTAAGGAAGGAATTCCAATGCCCACGTAGCAGGATGCCTGTAATTTGACCTGCTATAGAGCGTGGCAGGGGGTTCTGTAAATCAGAGTGGCTGACCAGAATTGGTACAGTAGTTCCCCTATATGTATTTAAAATGTAATAAGCTGTTTATCTGGAGTTCTCAGTGATAAAAACAACAGGATCAACAGGATCAAGATTGATAAGAATATACAAATGTAGAATTCTGCTCCACATTCCATTCCGCAAAGGTGACATATCGCTTTTCATTATCTGTAATCCCCAAATTACAACCAAATGTGGGAAAATAACAAACCTGTTACCATCCGGATGTTTCCAGTCCAGTGAATGAAGTTTTTTTATGGTTATATAGCCCTGCACTCGCTCAGTGACCCCGACTACCAGGTGTCACCTGAATGGAGCTGTGAAAAGTCCCACCACAGCCAAGAAATACTGTACGAAGCAGAGAAATCCACATTACTGTAGCAGATACACTTCATATTATGAGAACACCAGAGAACATGGAACATTTCCCTTTGTGATAGTATTAGTTGTGTTAGAGTCACTAAAAAACAAAGGACCACAATTTAGCTGACACTTGTTAATAGCACCTATATGAACTTGGAAAGCCCATTCAAAAACCATGTCCGTGTCTCTGGAGCAATGGTTATTACAGCCTATAATAAGCAAGGTTCCCCGAAAAAAACGGAATCCCAAAATAGGAGCTGTCTATAATAATCAAACAGGTAATGATAATGTAACAAATTTTAATGAGAATTAATAATAAAGTAGAAAAACATATAAATACACCTACTGACAAAGAACATCTAAAATCAATTAAAATGACAAACAAGTCCTCCCTGATGTAGCCCAGTGTTGATTGATATAGATGAGAATCTAGTGACCGTTAATGGTGGTCACTAAGAGTCACTGATATTGGACACAAGCGCTGTGTTAGGCAAGCAAATACTCAGTATCAAAAAAGAGAAAAAGAAGGAATTACTCACTTCTGATGTGGTTTAGGTGGTAAGACAGTTCCTAACAAAAAAAGACTTCAAGCATGCATGAGGTAATGGTCACAATGGCTGTCCCAGACTGCTGGTCCCCGGTTTCAGCAACTTTATTTTCCTGTATGTTGATATAATTGCTGCGAGGTCTGCTGTGGATCCTCCAAGTCAGCTCCTGCCTATGTAGTTGTATTCAGACCTGTGTTTGGTAGTAAAGCTGGAAAGTTGTATTCCATATGTGCGGCCGCACTAACGAATGCAGGTGAATAAAGATCCACGGGGAGTGTAGCTTTCTCTTAATGGGTCCAGTCAGCATGGATTTAGCCAAAGAAAAGTGAGCAGATAGTATTCAGAGTAAAGGTAGTACTGTCAGATCCACCATGATTTGGTTGGTTTGCTTTGCCATCAGTGTCCCCGAAGGGATTCCGTATATCCAGCAGAGTCTGCAGAGTAAAATCATGGGCACAAAGGGAGGGCTGTGTACACGTTTAACCCTAACGTTTCACCCCTGCACACCGGGGCTTCCTCAGAGGGACCTTGCTTATTATAGATTGACGCTGGAACCCAGGAGTTTTTTGTCCACTTTATTGTTATTTGAAGCGCTTCTCCTTTCCCCATTTGTTATTATTTTGGTTATTACAGCCTCCAGTATTTTGGGAAGTCTTTCCACAAGATTTTGGAGTGTGTCTGTGGGAATTTGTGCCCATTCAGCCAAAGGAGCATTTGTGAGGTCAAGTACTGATGTTGAACAACATGATCTGGCTCAGAATCAGCATCCAAATTCACCCGAAAGTGTTCAGTAGGGTTGAGGTCAGGGCTCTGTGCAGGCAACCCAAGTTCCTCCACACCAAACTCATCACACCATGTCTTTATGGAGCTGGAGGTGTGCACAGGGGACAGTCATGCTGGATAAGAATAAGACCTCATACTTTTCCTAAAGGTTTCTTATATTGTAACTGATGAGAAGATTTGTATATTTAGTGTTGTTTGTTAAAGCGGAACTTTACCCACCTCCCCTTCAGTCCACAAGCTCCCTTGCTGGCAAGCAACATCTTTGCCTGGTCTTCTGGGTTGAGGATCTTGCGTGGGATTTCATTCATCCCAGACCTTTGCCAAAACTGTATATTGAGCTACATGGGACATCTAAAAATTGTTCCTAAGCAGTCATTTGAAAAATCTACATCTTGTCTTCAAATATTTCCTACCTGAATATTACTACCTGTACCTAGGCACTAGACTTGTGCGCCGTCAAAACATTTGTTCCGTTTCGTTTCGGAATATCCGTTATTTCGTATTTTGTAATTAGTGTCCGAAACTCAATTCGGATTCGTACGAAATACGAATTTTCGTTAGTTTTGGAACATTTTCGTAACTGTACGAACATTCGTTATGATGAAGTTAAAAAGCAAAAATACCTTTGTTAATATTGGAGTCGATGTGGTAGTTGTTTTTTTATCCGAAATACATATTCCGTTAACGGATTCCGGATACGAATTTCGTATATGAAAAAAAACTACCATCAACTCCAATATAAATGTACTTTGCTTTTTAACTTCAATATAACGAATGTTCGTAACGAAAATACGTCAACGGAATTTCGTATTTCCTGCCTGTGTATTGTAATGCAACTCTCAGCAGCAGCGGATCCGTATTTCGTATTAAAAAAAAAATCTTGTCATGTTGTTCTACCTCATTTACAGGGGTAATATTAGTTCCTGTTTCAAAGAAATTCAGATCCGAAATTCGTTAGCGTAATTTCGTATATAATCCGGAAACTGCAATTTGGATTTCGGATGCTTCCGAATCAGGAAAATTTGTACGAATTTCGATTCGTAATGAAACGAATTGCACATGTCTACTAGGCACACCTATGCCTTATATAGCTGCATATCTGCAGTGTGAGATCTAAGGCTCTGCTGCCGCTGACTGCTAATTTCACCAGATTTGGAGATGTGCTGCTTAGTGTTCTCCTTGCTGGAGAGAAAGCTTCTGCTTCATTCTTGTTGATCCACCTCTCCTTCTGTTTACTGAGGGGCAGCGCTGACAGGAGGAAGCACCTCATAACAGAAAATACCTCAACAAGCACCTTCACGGCAGGAACACCAGGTCTTGTTTTTTTGCATTCTGCACGATCTGAAAATGCTGAAAATGACTTGAACTCCTCTTATCTCCTCCTTTTGGTTTGTTTAATATACCATTGGAAGTGTTTTATTATATTTGTGTGATAAAAGTGCAGTGTAGAAGTGATTTGGGTAGCTGTAAAGCATGCCTCCCCCTTAGCCCAACACTCTTCGCCATGTATCCCGGGCTCCGTTGCTCCTACTGCGGGACTTGCATTGCAGATGTCAGCAGAGAGAAGGGAGACCTGCAAACATCCATTTTCTGCTTTACTTCCCACTGAACACGGAAGTGACGATGATGACATCACTTTCGGGTTCTGAATTGCCATTTCTGAGAAACAGAGCCCGGAAAGAAACTGATCAAGTACAGTCTGAAGCTTCAAAGGTGACATTAAGGGTTCAATAGACTCCTGATGTTTCCATACAGAGGACCTGTCACTTCCTCTGTGCCATCACATAGAGGACTTGTTAGCCCCCTATGTGAGAACAATAAAGTATTAAAAAAATTAAAGGTAAATAAAATAAACTCCCCCCCAAAAAAATTGTAAAGCCCCACTAAAAACGCGTACACGAACAGAAACACAGATCTCGGGTGTACCTACGACTTTTGCGCCACAGGTGCTGGTATTGCCCTGCATGCCAGAGTTAGAGCAATACATTAAGGGCCATTATTCATAGTTAACTCTAAATTGATGACCTGTACGGGCATTTAAATTGTCGCCTATGGACTGTTTGGGGTACCAAGGTTTTTTGCTGTTTCACAGGCACACACAGGGCCGGATTTCCCATAAGGCCCGGCCTCGGGGCAGCTGGGAGTAGAGGGGCAGCAGGGGTGTGGAATTCCTATCTCCCAATGCCCGGGACATGCAGTTCCGGGTGTCGGGCAGGTAGTTGTTTTCTACATTTAGCCCTGCTTTGGGCAAGCAGAGCTGAATGTAGAGCGGGGAAGCCGCCGGTTGTTTTTTTTACAAGTGACCTTGGCGATGTTGCCGAGATCAGATCACTTGTATGCGGCCTGCATACAGGGGGGCGCATTAAGAAACCTGGCCTTAGGGCAGCAGAGAGAAAAAATCTAGCCCTGGACACACACAATTTTGAGGTTTAACATGTTTGGTATCTTTTTACTCAGTGCAACCTCGCATTTTAACCCAAAAATGTGCTATTATATTGTCTTTGCGTGCACTGACATTAGTTTGAATGCATTTTTATGAAAGATTTGGGTTTGATAAAGTGTTGCGCTAATATTGTATGGCATAAAAAAGTGCAACTGCCACCATTGTATTCTACAGGGCCTCTGCTTTCAGGAAATGTATAATTTTGGGGGCATTTGATCAATTTTCAGGCCTAAAATGTTCATTTTATCATGGAACATGGATGCAAAAAAAAAAAAAATGCAAAATACTGTTGTATTTAATGAAGAAATATTTTTTCAGCTGGATGTAATAAGAATAATTCTGCTTTTAAGGCAATGAAACACAGCAAGACTGTTATTCACTGCATATTTATTAGTAGCAAATAAAACCACGGGCTTACCGAAACACAGAAGTAACACAATGTGAAATGGACTAGTGCAAGTTCAGGAAAATAAATGCAAACATGATACGGGTTGCTGTGACTAACATCCCGATAGTGATCGCTGCAGAATATCCTCACAAGTGACTAACAGCCTTCGTCTTTAGTGGTTAATGCGTTAGGTAGGTACGCCGCGGTACGGCTTCTCTTATACTTTATCACACAAAACACAAATCTTAAAATCAAACAAATCACAAAATATTAGTGGCATCAAATCATGAAAATTAAAAACACAATACGGATTGTCTGTCAGGTGTGACATTTATGTAACATACTCCAAAGCTTCAGCCATGTCCATACATTTTGCTGCATTGTAGTCGTGCTCTGCATATTAAACAAACGCCGGCGACGCTCCCCTGCATTGTAAGGGGGTATAATTTTCACCTCTTCAGCGGCCCGCGGCTCTCATATTTCCTTCATTCCCCTGCTGCAGCTTCTGTAGGTCTTCTCATGCAGAAAGATAGAATTATCAGATTTCATCTCAGTCTTAAAATGATTTCCAGGCTTTATATTTATAATGATTTAGAACTGTGGCTATACATTTATTTTCATGTATGTTGGAGAGGGGATGTAACCATCGCATTTAATCATAGCACAGGAAAGTCTTCTTAGTACAGAAGGTCTCATTCTGTCACATATCCCAAAAATAAGAGAGTTATTCCTCATTTCAGGGCAGTGGGTGGAGCTATGCAAATCATTCCTTTACACCCCATCAGCCAAATACACATCCAGAACCGCTGGTGTATAGAGCAAATATAATTAATATTATACAGCCATTTATTACTAGGGATGCGCCAATACTGATTTTGCGGTATCGAGTACGAATACCCAGTACCGATACCGATGCTTCCGCTGGCATGGAGCCGGCTTCCCGGGCAATCAGGCCCCTGGCTTCCTGATTTCCCATGAAGCCGGAAATGTTTGGCCGGGAAACTGGCTTCACAGCTGATCAGCATGGAGCCGGCTTCCTGATTGCACGGGAAGCCAGCTCCATGTTCCCCTACGGTACTGCCAGTCAGAGGAATACTTCCTCTGATCAGAAGGTCCGGTATCGGAGCATTTGGGCGAGTACAAGTACTCGCCCAAATACTTGGTATCGGCACCGATACTAAAATTGGTATCGGTGCATCCCTATTCATTACAAAGTCTATACAGGTCTTTCAGACTTTTTAGCCATCATCAGTGTAGTAGGGGTATACTGCTTTATTGGGTCCAAAGCCCTACCCCATAGAAGCCATGGCTTCTATACACTGCACTGATGATTGACAAAAAGCTTGAAACAGCTGTATGAAGTTTAGAATAAAAAGGGGCGGTCCAGGGACAGTCAGGCTGGGGAGGAACACTAGATGATGCTGGACTGCCCCTATCCAGGAAATGAGGCGGGCTCTATCTGACTTGCTGCAGCTTTGAAGGCACAGTGTGCAGCGTAGGGCTGCAACAACTAATCGACAATAATCAATTATGAGAATAGTTGGCAACTATTCTCATCATCGATTAGTTGGTTGGGGAAGGTGGGAGAGATAGAGATAATTTTTTTTAATACAACCAATCGATTCGTTGAAAAAATAATCGGGCAACGAATTGATTGTGAAAATAATCGTTAGCTGCAGCCCTAGTGCAGTGAAATCAGAGGAAGCCATTTCAGTCCAGGAGAGGAGCCGCTACAACTGTGCAAGACTGAAGGGAAGGATGGAGTTCAGAATAAAACGAAAAGAGGTGGGGTTCGCAGAAAGAGGGTGGAGCTTAGCAGTGCTGTGTCTTTTGGAATATTTATAGCACAGCGCTCAGTGTCTGAATAGTAGTTCCGCATACTGCCAGAAGATGGTGACATTGTCTATCAAGTATTCCGCTGCTTCATAAGGGTCGGTGTGTATGTAAAAGGTGGTTCTGTCTCTGATAAAATTACAAAGAACACACCTAGAAATCAATGGCAGTTACACTTATCAGGCACTCTGGGAGAAAAGAAACTAAAAGGCGAATCCAGTCAAGATAAAAATACCCTGTAAAACAAGCGAAGCACACCAAGCGGTATATAAAACCCGAACAGCTTTATGTGCTGAACCTCTAAACTTAATAAAAACGATATTGTAACACGCCAGCAATGCGTAAAAAGAAGATCCGAAGACTGTAGCGCTGGGGATGGTATGCCCCAAAAATGAAGACAGAAATGTTAATCACATGCTAAAATAAAACAGGAAAGTTATTGTACATTTAGGATAAAGTCCATTTGAATAAAAAACCAAAAACAAAGTGTACCTGTTACCCGCCGGCAGAGGAGGAAGTAACTTAGCGGGTTGGATTAATCAGCAGATTAAAGTGTATCTAAACCTGAACACAAAGCTGTCATATACTGCAGCGTACCAGTCCTTCGATGTGGCGGCTGCATTCGTTTCCTGCTGACCCTGCCAGTGCCCCCTGACCCTGGGTGGCTACACTCTGTTCATGGAAGGAGCCATGGTGGTCACACAAAGAGGATCTAAGGCCTCATTCATACGAGAAAAGGCCGGCAGGTACATCTCTGTGCGCGGCTATATGGGGCAGCTCCCGGGAAGGACAGGTGCTGCGCGTGATAAGTACGCAGCCCCCGTCCTTCTCTATGGGAGTAGGCGGCCAAACGCCACCCTACGCTCATCCGCCCTGCACGTCCGTATGGGTGCGGGTGTCCGTACTCGTACGCTGACGGGATGGATCCTGTCTGCGTCCGAGCCGGGACACCTGCACCTGTACGGACTTGCACTTGGGGGGAGCGTAGGGCGTCGTACGGCCGCGTAGTCCCATAGAAGGACGTGGGCTGCGTACTAATCACACGCAGCACCTGTCCTTCCCGGGAGCTGCCCCATATAGCCGCGCACAGAGATGTACCTGCCGGCCTTTTCTCGTGTGAGTGAGGCCTCAGAGTAAAGCACCAAAACCAGACTGAGGAAGAACTTCAAGAATTTTAAAAAAAAGTTACCCTTGCCATGGGGACACCCCCGCACAGCACTCCTTTTTGTCTAGGGGACTCAAATAAAGCAGAGATACTCACCTGATGCTCAGTGCTGCCGGGTTGCTAGACCGGTCCGCACAGCCTCTTCTCCCCCGGCTCTGGCGGACTAAGGACCAATGATGTCATCACAGCCTATGCAGGTCATTGACTTGCATTAGACAAGAGGACATAGAGGGGGTGAGATGTGAGCGCTGACTTCCCATGGACTGAGGATAAGGTGAGCAATGCAGTGATATTTTAAATGAATATCAGATATACTTACCTGAACCTCAATCCTGCCCGGCAGCTAGACCAGTTCCCGCAGTCTCTTCTCCCCTGGGATCTAGCGGTCTAAGGACACCGAACATCACCACGTCTTAATCGGGTCATTGACTTTTATTTGACATGAGGACATTGAGGGACAGGAGGAGTGGAAGGGGAGTGAGGTGAGTGCTGACTGCCGTGGGACCGAGGATCAGGCGAGTAATACGGCTTTATTTGAGCCCCCTAGACAAAACGAGCACCGCAGCCTTGCAGTGCGGGGGTAGCCCCACTTCCGGAGTTCTCTTTTAATGGTCCAGGCATAAATGCATTCCAATGTAGGATCAAATAGAGCCACTGTGTTTTGTGGACAAAAAAAAAAAAAATCGCCCCTTCCTCAAGGTCTGTTGAATGCACTCTGGCTGCCCAAATCAGCTCCTGAGGAACAGTGTGCTCAACATCTTAATGGTCAAACCCTTCAATCCCGGATCCTTTTATCTGCATTATAAGCCAAGGCAATTGTGGAAATATTTTGGCGTGTAGAAACTGCCTGGTCAGAATCCCAGAAATCTTGTTCATACATCACCACCACCACCCTATAGGATAGCAACATGACTAGGACCAGGGGAGTCCCGAGGCTGGGTGACACCCGGAGCGTAACCGAGTGTCACCCCGCCGAGACGTCACTGCGCATGACGTCATCGCACGGCAGTATTCTGATACCTGCCGGCGGCCATCTTGGTGATGGACGCCGGCAGAGAGAGGAGGGGACAGTCACCTGACGGGATAAGGTATGCTGCCGGGTCCCCTCCTCTCTCCTGATACTGTCGTGCGTTCAGTCCATGGCCGACCGAGCGCCCGACTTTTCAGAGGGGGTGACACCAAAATGACTATGAGTCATTTTGGCGTCATCCCTCCAATGGTGTCTGGCCGGGTGCGCACCCCCCTTGTGAGGCCACTGACTAGGACAATCCTAGGGCTCCAGCTCCACTTTTCATAGGTGTCACACAGGCTGGGCTTCAAACATGTCTGCCATTGCTCATCTCCATGACATGGTGGAATAATTGGATTAGAATCTAAGGTCCCTATTGCACACACATACAGAGCCAATTAAACTTCCAGCATGTCTTTGGAGTGTGAGAGGAAACTGGAGTATCCAGAAGAAACCCGCAGGGGGAACATGAGAGTGTCCAGACTGGGATTCAAACTGGGGACCCCCAATGCTGCAAGGCAGAAGTGCCAACCACTACGCCACTGTGCTGGGTAAACCCTGAAGAAGGGTCGAATTAGGTCACCCAAATCCCATTGGCTCGATGTCATCCTTCATTGGAACAAATTTGTATCAGTTTTGATAAGATCACCATATGAATATAGAATGAAAACGAATGCAGCCACCTCATCTACAGACCGGTAAGCCGCAATGTGTCACATTCTCGGTTTTGGGTTTAGATACACTTCAGTTGACCAGGTCGTAGTGCAATCTATGTGCCTTGTGTCGCCTAAACCAGTGAAACCTGGGCAATTCAAAGCAAATTAGGGAAAAAGGAATTGAAGGAGCGGAGATTACCTTTCAGTGAAAAATCGCACATCAAAGTGGAATAGACTTGTGATGTTGATTCACCTTTCCTGTAAAAGGTGAATGTTGCCCGGCCCACAACTGGCTGCAGAGCTTTACTAATGGTCATTTAAAGAGGCAGTGCCTGTGTGAAGACGACCTGCCGACCACTTTATACTTGCTTCTTCAACACTCACCCACCACCCCTTCACTGCAAACCACCCAGAGCTTCCAGGTATGGGAAGCACATGACCTCCTCCAATGATGCAGTGCATGGGGCAAGCATCTAAGTGCTAGGTCACATATTAGGGGGTGGGGGGTGTATGTCATCGCTCTCTATAAGCTCTGACACCAGCCTAGAATGGGCAAGAGAACGTTGTCTTCTTTTATATGCAGTCAGCCCAAATGACCAATAGGGAGGCTCAGGAGGGTGTAGGAAAGCTCAGATTTTTCAGGGAGTGTCCAGATTAGGAAACAACTTTAGCTGTCGGCATCTTCAGCTTCTTGTTATTCTGAAGTGCAGTTTTCACTAAGCCCTCGTTCACACCTGACCGTTTTGTAGCACGTTCTACACTCGACGAACGCTCTACAAAACGGTCAAAAATATAAATTGCATTGTAGTCAATGGCCTCGTTCCCACCTTGCCGTATTTCCGCCCGTCCCTAACGCCCTACAAAACGGCCCACGCCTGAAAAGGTCCAGGTACTACTTTGGGCCGTTTTGTAGGGCGTTTTCAATTGGGATACAGCCAAGTAGCTTTCGGAATCGCGGTAAAAAAAAACGCACGACAGACGCGCCTATTACAATACGCCTAGGTGTGAATGGGGCCTAAAACGAACATCTACTAATGCAATTTCTTTATGCACAGTCTGAATTGCCCCGGCTTGTAACAGGGTTAATTTAAAGAACCAGTCCACTGCTTTGCATTTTATAGATAAATGCAAAGGCGGGAGG
>NW_017307935.1:29495-31008 GCF_000935625.1 Nanorana parkeri | reverse complement strand
TGCCCTGTTATAATCTCTTCCCCTGTAGAGGCTTCTCCCCCCCCTGCTGAGTCTTCTCCCCCCCCCTGCTGAGTCTTCTCCCCCCCCTGCTATGGTCTAATCCAGAAATAGCTGATGGGTGGCATTGAGAACCAGTGTGTTAAAAGATACCAATTCCAGAGGCCTCAAGAGAAATAAAATAACAAAACACTGGTCCTTAAAGCAGCCAATAAAGTTGAACATATCACATCACCTGCATTCTGAGACATATACAGTACATTAACAATAGACTATGTACAGAAGTATTTACAAGTTAAATTAGCGAGTCGCACCAAGTGATTCGGTGAATGGAAACCTTCAGTCTACGTTACAGGGTTAGAGCCTATTCTAACAGCGCCGACCGCTCCCCAAGCCGTGCGCTCACAACGGAAATAACTGCCGGCCACCCTGTGTGTGAGATGGCAAAATCAGCACAAAGCCTCCTCTGCAGCCTCGCCAAGCCTACGGCTGTTTGAATATGGGGAGATTGGACTGGCCGAGGTGGTACGTCGCGTTTCCTCCGCAGTCTACGTACTGGTAGACTTCCTGCGAGAGCTGCTCGGGGTGCCCCAAGTATGAAATGGTGACTGTCACCCTGCGGAAGGGGGAAAGAAAATTGTTTTAAAAGATCCAAAATGCAATGCGATTTCTATGACGGACTACACACAACATGGTGAAGTATAAAGAACAAGCACAGAGTCCTCTCTTCATGGCCCCCAAAGCAGAGCAGTGATTACATCTTCTGAAATCCCATGTACAATATATAGATTTCTGTCTGCGGAGAACTGATCATCACACCTTTTATGAGCTCGTCAGACAGTCCCCACTCTTCTGGGAAAGCTTTCTACAAGATATTGGAGGGTCTGTGGGAATTTGTGCCCATTCAACCAGATCATTTGTGAGGTCAGGTACTGATGTTGGATGAGAAGACCTGACTCACAATTAGCTTTCCAATTCATCCCAAAGGTGTTCAGTAAGGTTGAGGTCAGGGCTCTGTTGGACACTCGAGTTCCTCCACACCAAATCCATCAAGCTATGTCTTTATGGAGCTGGCTTTGTGCACAGGGGACAGTCACGGTGGAACAGCAAAGGGCCTTCACCAAACTGTCTCAAATGTCTTTGTATGCTGTAGTATTACCTGTACCCTTCACTGGAAACACCCAGAGCCCATAATGCAGAGGAATGCCCACATAATTGTGCCCATAAAGTGCCAATGTCCTGGTCACGTGTCCATTAACATTTGGCCATATAGTCTATTACGTGTTAGTCAATTATACAATATCATAGTTAAGAGACATTTGGAACATATAATAAGCTATCAAACTGTTCAGGCGACCCAGTTACTGGCAGGTTCCTACATGGGGGGGCGGAGGGAGAGGAGAGAGAAAAGGTAGAAAGGGAGACAGAAAGAGGGAAGAGAGAGTAGAGGAAAGGTGAGAGAGAGGAGAGAGAGAGGGGAGAGAGAGAGAGGGGAGAGAGAGAGAGAGAGAGGGGA
>NW_017307935.1:26513-28392 GCF_000935625.1 Nanorana parkeri | reverse complement strand
GGGGGGGGGAGGAGAGAGAGGGAGCAGGAGACAAAGAGGGGAGAGAAGGGGTGAGGGGAGACTAGCAAGAAATCAGCACAGAGTTAAATGACCTCAATGGTTATGAAGAGATGATCTCACTAGTTATAACACAATGACCCCCCCAGAAGACTGTGGATACTTACTGCATATTCACCACTATGTTGTGAACTTTAATGCTCGGCAGGGTGCAGTAGGTGCTGTCAAGTGAGATAGAATTCTTATATAAATGACATGTAATGGACCAGAAGAACATCACATTACAACAACAAGTATGTAAAAAGAAATACAAGATGCATTGATGAACCCGGACAGGAAGGTGATAGTCCCCGGGGGAAGATCTCGCTGATAACAATTGCCAATCCAACAGAACATTTAGCAGGAAAACAAGCAATTCCTCGATTGTCTGCAGAGGATTTTGCTGGCACAGAAGACAAAGCTTCGTGTGTAGTAAAATACTGCAAAGTAAAACTACATCCTTTGCGGCTTACGGAACCCCAAAAAGTCTAAAGCTGGCCATACACGTTTTATTTTTTTTCTCATTTAGGACACTTAATTCATTGTGCTCAATCCCCCCCCCCATCAACACTAACACAGCGTGGAAGGAGAAATGTTCCACTACTAGCTATTGTATTAGAGCAACTGTGAGGTGCGGCTGTCTCAATACCTGAACGATGCTTTTAGCTGATTGGCTGCAGTCATTGGTGAGCCGGAAATGTTCCACCGGGCTTAAAATTGAAGTTTGCCATGCCAGATTGAGCCGTCGGGGCCACCCACGGCTCAAATTATGGCCAATTCACAGGAAACGGATGAAATGTCAGCAGTGTATGACCACAGTCATGCAAATGTGGAAGAATTTAAACATTAGCTAAGACATGGTCACACCTCTCCTCCTCAACGTGTCATCAATCGGTAAGCCTGAACCAGGAAAGAAATGCTGCAACAGGAGCTTCTCTTATTCTGGTCTGAGTTAGGACATGGCGGAGGGACATGTATAGAGACATACTGTACACTAAGAGTGACCGCAGGGAATTATTTTGATGTAACCCGACTATAAGCAGTGAAAGGAAGGTAAGAATGGAGAACTTACTACATGTAGTCAAACTCTTTCCCTATTTTGGTCGGCACCATGTAGTCAATCTGGAAATAAGAGTTAGAAGCGTTAGAAAATAAGTGAAGAATAATTCTCCAATAAGCATCATATAACAAGCTGACATCTCTGAAAGCAATCTTAAACTCATTGCTTGATGGTCCCAGGGGCCTGGTGAGCCTGAGCAGGTGGGGCCCCCAGACCTTAACCCTATGCTGGAGGTGCCAATTGGCTCCAAGAACCTTCTCTCCCCTCTGGTTGTCATGGTCACATGCTCACTAATACAACCCTAATGGGAACAGATCATTACTCTTATATCATATATTGCCACTGCGACCCTCCCAAGGGGCCCATGGATACTCTTAGTCTACAATACATCTATGCCTGCTTGGAAATACAAAAAAATCAGTAATGGCCTATTTACTAAATGTGGCCAAAAGCCTGATCCCTAACTCAAAGCCACCAAACTACCTCTGGTAGACGAATAGCCACTGTGTGTTGACAACATCTGTCTCATGGGAGAGATCACTGTATTCAAAAAGGCCGATTATTGAATACAAATCAGAAACTCCGCCCCTTACCGAAATGATTGGAAACACTTCCCGATCTCATTCTGCGATAACTTGATCGTATTGATATGAACAAAGCTTCAAAGGGCATTAGTCCTTCAGGGCTTTAGTTTTCTTAGTGACAATACCCATTGTGGCAGAATAGGCACACTACCCACCTTCTTCCACACATATACACTGCCTCCTTCCATCACCACTGCAC
>NW_017307935.1:10072-26475 GCF_000935625.1 Nanorana parkeri | reverse complement strand
CCCCCCCCCCCCCCCGCCCCCCCCCCCCCCCCCCCGTCTTGGGGGTTCATGACAAAAAAAAAAATTGCATAGCTGCTCACCCAGCACAATTGCATGTTCTGTACATTTGTTGTATGCCAGTTACTAGGGATGCACCGATACCGTACTCGCCCAAATGCTCCCGATGCCTAGCCCGATACCGCAACTTCCGGTATCAGGAAGCCGGGCGGCGAGTCATTACACGCTGCCGGGTTTCCTAAATGGCTGGGAAGCCGGCTCCATGCTCCCTCGTCACCAAGGAGCATAGAGCTGCCTTCCCGGCCAATCAGGAAGCCGGGCAGCGTGCAACTACTCGCCGCCTGGCTTCCCGATTGGTTCGGGAAGCTGGCCAATCAGGAAGCTAGGCGGCAAGTCATTACCCACCCCCCGACTTCCTGGTGATGAGGGAGCATGGAGACGGCTTACCTGCTAAATCGAGGGGGGGGGAGTCATTACTCCCCCCCCGGTTTTCGGTATCGGTGAGTACCAGAAAAAAATATTGGTACTCATACTCAATACCGGAAAACCGGCATCGGTGCATCCCTAGCAATTACCCAGCTGTTGTGAGATCGGGGCAAATATCAAATGTTTAGACTATTTTTGCCTTCTGGTTGAATGTTCTTCAAATATTATGGGCAGTTGTACAAATAGGTTCATTCACACATAGGCGCTTTGTCGCCCAAAGCTAAGCGCGACAAAACAGTCAAGACAAGGAATCCCATTCATTTCTATGGCCCCTGTTCACACCGGAGCGTTTTCTCACACGAAGTCTCCCACTGAAATCTATGGGATCAAAAAGTGCTGCAATATACCAGAAGAAGCCGGCTCAGAGCTTTGGGTGAGTCTAACTTTGTTATTTGTGAGTCTAGACATGAGCAAGTACTTAAAAGGAGAACTATGAGGCGAGTGACAATCACTCAGCCTCATAGTTCTAGCTGACGTGTGACAATGAGACTGTCACAGGTCGGCTCAATAGATCGGGAAGTGAGAGAACACATACCGTCGCTCTCTCACCTCCTTGCAGAGAGCCGTAACCGTCACTCACGGCTCCCTGTAGAGATCCCCCCTGTCCGATCCTCCAGTGCTGACTTGCGGAACGGACGGGGGATGGGGTGGGTACAGCTGGCTCTGCCTCTAGATTGGCAGAGCCAGCTGTCAATCACGCAGCTGGGTGGACCTCGACAGTAATGTCGGGATCCGTCCCGGCTGCAGAGTCTCAGTATACGGCAAGCTGGAGCCCGCGGTATTCTGAGCTTTGGGTGACGGGAGGACGCTAGTTTGTGTCCTCCCGTTACCCTTAGAACTATGGGGAAAAGACCTGACTCCATAGTTCTCCTTTAACCCTTGCAGTGCAGGGGTAGCCCAACTGCAAGGGTTAATAAAAACATTTCCTAGTGTGTATGTGATGTTTAATAGGCATAAAACTATTGTAAATGTAACCAATGTTGATATTGTACAGCATTGGAAGAATTGTAACTTCGTGTATCATTTCCCCTTGTCATTCATGTACACAGCAGTTTGTTCCTCCATGTGACATTTTCTCTTTATTGTATTCCCGTCCGATATATGAAAAAAACTTTATTGAACAAAAGCATGCGACAGGAGCCGCGTAGCTTACTTGTTTAGTATCCAGCGGTCCGATCTTGGTGACGTTGTTTAACTTCGACTTCCCAATAACGGTTTTATAATACTGAACCTGCCCGGTCACGTTGTCGACCTCCACCGAATAGAAGTTGTTGTTGGTTATATTCAGCGTGTTCTAAAATAAAAATACAAAAATCAGCAAATGGCGCAGGGGAAGGAAGGTGCGGAGCGAATGTTAAATCCTAAAGCTGATTTACCGTGATGTTGAGATACACGGAATTGGTGGACTCCTCATAGCGCACATAGACCGCCTTCACGCCGACGTACTGGATGTCGATGGAACGCGGGAAGAGGAAGAACACCGCCAGACCAGAGAGCAGCAGACACACGACGACGGAGACGGTCACATAGAGTTTTCTGTTATGAGAAAAGAAAGGAACGGTTATGGCCGATTCATCAACTGACCCGGGGAGGATATCTCAAGAGTTCCTGGAAGGTTAATGGAGTTCAGTGGAGCAGAACCCCCGAGATCTGAGTGCAACCCGAAAAATATATAACATAAAACGATCCTGAGTAATTCCAGTCAGGGGCGTCCCAAGGCTGGTTTGACACACGGAGCGGTTAGCGGGTGTCAGCCCGCCGTGATGTCACTGCGCATGTGCGTCATCGCGCATGCGCGGCGATCTTCTTGATACCTGCCGGAGGCCATCTTGGTGATGGACGCCGGCAGAGAGAGGAGGGGACTTGGTCCATGACTGAGTGCCCGACTTTCAGAGGGGGGTGACACCAAAATGACAGTCATTTTGGTGTCACCCTTCCAATGTTGTCACCCGGGTGTGGGCCGCACCGCCCTTGTGACGCCACTGATTCCCGTACAATGGGGGGAACTAAAACCGGACCAGACAGCAGTGGCGTCACAAGGGAGGTGACACCAAAATGACTGACAATCATTTTGGCGTCACCCCCTCTTAGAAGTCAGGCACCTGATCATGGACTGAGAGTCCAACAGCCCCATTAGAGGAGGGGGCTTCCCAGCGGCATACCTGATTCCGCGGGGTCAATATCCCCTCTTCTCTTTGCCGGCGTCCATCATCAAGTGTTGACGTGTGATGACGTCACACCATGGATGTCATAACGCATGCACGGCGGCCGCACCAAGTGTCACCCAACCTGGTGCCGCCGCTGGCAGGCAGAATCTGGAGCAGCTCTGCAGAGTAACCAATCAGCTTCTCTCTTCAGCGTGTTCAGTTAAGCTTTGTAAATGAAAGCTAGAAGCTGATTGGCTGCCATGCACAGCTGCTCCAGATTCTATCTGCTTCAGTAAGTTCCTTTCAATGTATATTAATTAGCACCTAGGCCTTTATCCACACTCTACTATTTTAAGGTTCTTATATCTATATGTTTCCTTCCCTATCCCCCCCCCCCCCCCCCACTCTCCCTCCCTTACCCTCTTCTTCGCTTCTCTACTCTAACGGGCATGGCCGGTCCTGGGGGTCCCATCCCCCCCCCCCCCCCCCAATACTTCTACTCGGTGCAATGCAGGCAGACCATAACCAGTGGGAGGGGTGCAGGGTGCTGTACATAGCTGTACTTAGTGAATATTGGTAATAACCAATTACCGGATGCAGAACAAATGTTGGCTGACCAGCACTGAACGTTGAGCAACCAGACAGTAGCGCCATCCCATTACTGTCAATCAAACTTCTGACTGTAAGACACGCCTCCTGCTGTTTAAATGCCCCTATATAGCTCTGTAGACTAGATGAGAGACGTATCTACCCTAACCAGGAGGGGCGGTAAACCAGGAGTCATAGTCCTGGTTTACCGCCCACATTTAAGATTTAAAATAAAATCCTGTTCCCTCCTACCACGCCCATACACATGACCAGCCCGCCTGCCCATACACATGACCAGTCCCGCCCCTTCCCCAACTGGCTAGGGAAGCAATGCATTATGGGAAATGTAGTCCCTCGTAACATCCAACTCAGATGACATTATGGAAGTTGTCTCCTGCTGATCTATGATCTGCTCATAAGGCCCCGTTCACACCAGGGCGGTTCGGCTGCGTGCAGGGCCGGCGCTAGCGCAAGGCAACATGGGCACTTGCCTTACTGCGCCAGGGAACAGGGCGGAAAATTGACGGTGACAGTCGCCAGGCGCCGGCATAAGTCCGGCTCCGGCCGTCCAATCGAGCTCAGTTTGGGCTGCCGCTGCGGGCGGCATCTGAGGGACGAGTCGCCACCGGCCGCAGCGGCGCTGACCTGTGCAGTGTCTCTCTGTCTCAACTTACTTGTCGGGGCAGCGTTATGGAGAAGCCGGAAGAGCACCACTGAGCCGTCCTCTTGGCTAAGTCCTACGTCAGTGAGTGATTTAAGTGGCCCCGCCCCTGGTTCCCCTGGCCGCGCAGCCGCATGTGAAGGAGCGAGGGCTGCAGGAGGTGGAGCAACGGACACACCAGCAGGCAGTGCGGCCGCGGCGTCATCCTGGAGGCGACAGTGACGGCAACCTGTTGAGGGACTCTGTGGATTTGGCCGCGCGATCCGAATTGCCTCCCGTCCGAATTCCTCCGACCCTTTTTGGGCGTTTTCTGATTGCGTTCTAGCTCTGAAACGCAATTAAAAACACCCAAAACCGCCCTTTTCAAATCTGCATGGAAACTGCGCTGATTCGCAACCGCCCTGGTGTGAATGGGGCCTAAAGGAGGAGATGGGGACTGGAGAGGTCATGTGACCGTGACTTTTAATCTTTATTTCATATACCAATGACAAGTTTTTATAATGACATAAATACACGTGATGTGATGAAGGGGAAAGCTGTGAACTTGGGTTAGTAAGAATATCGCTAGCTGAAGTTCCGCTTTGAATAGTGGAAGTAATCATAAAATAGTTATTGTATCAGCTATCTCCTGACCTCAAACCAGCACTTCCTGTAGGAAATGACAAATGCTGTGCCAAGTGACACATGGACTGAAGTAGGTGCAAAGTGACCGGGACAGACAAGGAACAATGCCGATAAAGAACGAATGTGTCTACCATTAGTAGGGAGAAAGGAGATCAAATGTTAAAGCGGAAGTCTGGGCATTAAAAAAACAAAAACGAGGGGAGTATAGTTCAGCTTTAAAGGGAACTGCAAGATCCTTAAAAATTAACCCTTGCAGTGGGGGTACCCTAAACCGATATATTTTACATTTGTGTCCTCTGGCTTTACTCACGTTCTTCTCGGGCGCAGTCTCTGATCGCTGTACGGTATCAAAGCCACGAGCTGATTTTCACGACCTATAGTAAAAGAAATGGTCAAGAAAATGCAACAAAAAGGTATGAAAAGAAAGGAATCAACTATTAAAAGTAATCGTTCTCCATCTTTATAAATCTGTCCTATGACACAAGTGCACACGTGCAAACAAACATCAGCAAGTTAAGCTGGGCTACGGACTGTTCAAAGTGCATCTATTGTGTTGGTTAAATACTAACACCTTAAAGGAGAACTATGAGGTGAGTGCTTTTCACTCACCTCATAGTTCTAGCCGACCTGTGACAATGAGACTGTCACAGGTCGGCTCAGAAGATCGGGAGGTGAGCGAGCACATAACGGGTTCGCTCACCTCTCGATCCTGTCACGGCTCTCTGCCGTGACAGGGGAGGGGCTGGATTCCCCTCTCCCCGATCCGCCAGCGCTGACTGGCGGAAAGGACGGGACGGGGGAGGGGGCGGGTACAGCTGGCTCTGCCTCTAGATGTCACTCACGCAACTGGGCGGATCCAGACATCGATGTCGGGATCCGCTTCGGCGTCTCAGTATACCGCGAGCTGTAGCTCCCTATATACTGAGCCTAGGGTGACGGGAGGACGCTAGTTTGTGTCTTCCCGTTACCTTAAGGAGAACTATGGGTAAAAAGTCTTAACCCCATAGTTCTCCTTTAACCAGTTGATATCCAGGGTGTTACACCCCCTTCCCATCCAGGCCATTTTTCAGTATTCAGCGCTGCGGTACTTTGACTGACATTTATTCCGTCATGCAACACTGTACTGAAATGAATTTGATATCATTTTTTGGGGACAGATAGAGCTTTCTTTTGGTGGTAATTAATCACCACTGGGGTTTTTATTTTATTACTATATTAAGGAAAAATTACCGAACATTAAAAAAAAAAACTGTTTCCCCTATATTAAATGATAAAACATTTATTATTACCCAATTTTTTGGTAAAATATAAAAGACGGGGTCACGTCGGGTAAAAAGACATCAAACATGTCAAGCCTTAAAATTGCGTGCGTGAAACCTCAAAAAACGATAATACCCAAAATTGGCCATAGGCGACGCTTTAAAAGCTTTTACCGCTCATCAGTTTAGTGTTATCAGTGATTGATGGCCCTAAAATTCAAGCCGTGATTTGTCATAATTGTGATGATTATGGCTTACAGCTCATGAAAACCCCAAGAACCCCAAATCCAAATCTCAGAAAATTAGAATATTGTGAAAAGGTGCAATATTCTCGGCTCAAAGTGTCCCACTCTAATCAGCTAATTAAGCCATAACACCTGCAAAGGGTTCCTGAGCCTTTAAATGGTCTCTCAGTCTGGTTCAGTAGGAATCACAATCATGGGAAAGACTGCTGACCTGACAGTTGTGCAGAAAACCATCACCAGGTGACGAGGGAGCATGAAGCCGGCTTTCTGGCCAATCAGGAAGCTGGGCAGCGTGTGATGACTCGCTGCCCGGCTTCCTATTACCGGAAGCTCAAGTATCGTGCTAGGCATCGGAGCGAGTACTTGCCCAAATACTCGGCACCGATACGGATTGTAGTATCGGCGCATCCCTAATTTGCAGGCTGAGGTTGAATAGGCAAATGAGGGAGGAGGTTCCGTAATCCGCGCTCACCTCTGGGGATGCGCCCCGTCCCTTGGCATGTGGCGCAGGTCACGCTGTCTTTCCCTGTGAACTCCACATAGGGGAAATGGGACACGTCACCGTTCCTTCCTTCCTCATGGCCATCCGAGTTCACAAGAGCGCTGGAGTCCTCTGACGGTGCGCCACCTTCACCCAGACCATCCTTTCCACCGTGCGGCGGCATGAGCGAGTACGATTTTCCCATAACTCTTCCTGTAGGATGAGAAAGGAGGAAACTTGTACAAATGTTTGTGTTTTATCCCAATGCTTTCCTAAAAATGATTTTGTCTTAAAATTAGCCTTTCAAGGGGCCGATGCCATTCACTTACTCTCCCATCTAACATTACCTGTACATGGAGCCTGTTGTCAGCTCTTCAATCCTGCACATTGCCCAGATAGCAGCTCTGAGACATCGGTAAAAGAACCAACTCCCTACCTCGGCACTGCAAGGGTTAAGTGCTTGTTTTGGTCTAGGGAGGATAGCCGTGACAGGATCGAGAGGTGAACGCTGGCAAGTGTTCGCTCACCTCCCGATCTACTGAGCCGACCTGTGACAGTCTCATTGTGATCAAAAGAATTTTAAAAAAAACAACATTGTTTTTAAAAGTCCCCACCCCTACATACACGCATGTATACCTGCGAAAACGACGATTGCGCCCATTACGCCGCACATGTTACATATCGCCGCGAACGTCGGAATGAGAGCAATAATTTTAGGGCCATCAATCAATGATAACACTAAACTGATGAGCGGTAAAAGCTTTTAAAGCGTCGCCTATGGCCAATTTTGGGTATGCTAGTTTTTTGCGATTTCACGCGCAATTTTTAAGCTTGACATGTTTGGTGTCTATTTACCCGATGTGACCCCGACTTTTACATTTTACCAAAAAAGTGGGTAATATTAGTTGTTTTATAACATAATGTTAAAAAAACTTATTTTTTTCAAAATTTTCAGTAATTTCTCCTGAATATAGTAATAAAATAAAAACCCCAGTGGTGATTAAATACCACCAACAGAAAGCTCTATCTGTCCCCAAAAAATGGTGTAAAATTCATTTCAGTACAGCGCTGCATGACGAAATAAACGTCAGTCAAAGTACCGCAGCGCTGAATACTGAAAAATGGCCTGGCCAGGAAGGGGGTCTAAACACCTGGTCTTGAAGTGGTTAATTAAACATATTACAGAATGTATCTCATAAGTGAGACTGTTTAGTAAATACGGTATAAGATAAGCCACACTACCCGAAGTAAATGATATGACATCTAAAATGATGGGTTAAAGATATTCCACTCTACGATCATCTGCTAATAAATACAATTAGAGACTTTAAAACCTTTGAAGGAGAACTATGAGGCGAGTGATTTCCACTCATCCTCATAGTTCGAGCCGACCTGTGACAATGAGACTGTCACACGTTGGCTCTATAGATCGGGAAGTGAGCGAACACATACCGTCGCCCGCTCACTTCTCGATCATCTCCCTGCAGAGAGCGGTGACTGTCACTCACGGCTCCCTGCAGGGGCGGGTAAAGCTGGCTCTGCCTCTGGATAGGCAGAGCCAGCTGTCACTCACGCAGCTGGGCGGATCTCGACAGTAATGTCGGGATTCGTCCCGGCTGCGGCGCTCTCAACTGTAGCTCGCTATATACTGAGCTTTGGGTCGCGGGAGGAGGTTCTCCCGTGACCCTGAAGAGAACTATGTGATAAAAAGGTAATCCCATAGTTCTCTTTTAATGTACACTTTACACACACGTTTTGTCACTTGTTCACGAGTCAGTTTCCAGTCACTCTTCTGGGAAGGGCCGGCTGTTATCTTACGACATTGGAGAAATTGCCATTCTTCAGTTTATCTAGAGTCAGACACTTGCTATGTACACGTGAGGAAGAAATAATGCTGATTCAGGATGTATTTTGGAATTTAGTTAAACTGACCAATGACGTCATCTTAATCTTTATCTTGATGTGTCAATCTTTATAAGCTGTATGGACCAGAGTGGGGTTGGAATTGGCCTGACAGACTAAGGGTACGTTCACACCAGATGCAGTGCGTTCCGGCCCGACTCTGGCCAGAACGCACCGCATCGCGGCCGGCTCACTTTTTTTGTGGGGCAGGAAAGGGCGTGGCGGGCCATTGAAGTGAACGGCACCTCCGGCCGCAATGCAGTCGCCCGCACGGGATCGCAAGGCACATTGTGCCTGCGGTCGGGTGCGATCAAAATGCTGCGCTATTTTGATCGCATCGCACCACAGGCACAATGTGCCTTGCGATCCCGTGCGCGGCTACGGTGCCGTTCACTTCAATGGCCCGCCACGCCCCCTCCTGCCCCAAAAAAAAGTGACCAGGCCGCAATGCGATGCAGTGTGTCCCGGACGGAATCGGAAACGCACTGCATCTGGTGTGAACGTACCCCAACAACTTTCCCCACACGCGTGTCAGATAAACCTTTTGTGTGATTTGGATCTACTCACAGACTGTTGCTGCTTTGCTCTTAAAATTCCGTAATCACGCCGGCGCCTGAGGATCTTGACACGGGATCCCACATATATAATAATAAATCTTCTTTCAGTGAGGCTGCTCCATAACAGATCCTCTGCAAGCAAACACCAAGAGAGCGCCTCCTCCTGCGCATCACCATTTATTATCAGCGAGTAAAATAGAATCAATAAAAGCGTCTCACAGAGGTGAGGTGCCGTGTCTGGGGTGAGGAGGAGGAGTCACAGGGCGAGTCTGAGCACAAGGGTGACACGAGACCGGCAGACACACGCTGGTTGCTCCATCATACAAGCCTCCACCTGGCTAAACGTGCTTTCAGGACACGCCCCCTTCTTCAGAGCCGCTCTCGTCACCCTCCAACAGCCTTGTGTTCACTCGCCCTGTGACTCCTCCTCCTCACCCCAGACACGGCCGGCACCTCACCTCTGTGAGCAGATTTTATTGATTCTCTTTTATTCACTGATCATAAATGGAGAGGAGAAGGTGCTCTCTTGGCGTTTGTTTATCTCCTGTAGTATGTCTATAGTCTCTGACCATCTCCTGTAGCATGCCCGTAGTCTCTGACCATCCCCTTTAGCATGCCCGTAATCTCTGACCGTCTCCTGTAGCATGCCCGTAGTCGCTGACCGTCTCCTGTAGCATGCCCGTAGTCTCTGACCGTCTCCTGTGGCATGCCCGTAGTCGCTGACCGTCTCCTGTGGCATGTCCGTAGTCGCTGACCGTCTCCTGTAGCATGTTCGTAGTCGCTGACCGTCTCCTGTAGCATGCTCGTAGTTGCTGACCGTCTCCTGTAGCATGTCCTTAGCTACTGACCATGTTTGCAGTCCCTGACAGTTCTCTGTGACGCGAGATTCACTGAATATTACGTGTGGCCCTTCGGCGGTGTCAGAGGCTGCATCTGAGGGCCCACTACCTCACATAATTTGACCACCACCTGAATTTAACCCTTGCAGTGCATGCCCTAGAAGAGTCATTGTAATTCCGGCTTCCCTATTAGGTGAGCCATCGATCTGGAACAAGCATGCAGCCAGTGAAGCATCAGGACGCCAAATAGGCACATACGTGTTCCTGGTCAGTGACTAACCAATAAATAAAGAATGACAATCCCATAGAGAGCCTTCAGAAACATGTTAGCAATGGCTTCTCCCATATCCTATGGGGCTCCCTCTAAGTCAGACCTCTCATCCTCCATCATGTAAACAACACACTCAGATGTTCATATAATGCCATTCTCAGATCCCCATTTCTGGCACCAAGATGCTCGACAGTCTCCGTCAGCCTCCTGATCCCAGCCTCGCATTGTCAGTCCATGCTGGGACTTGTAGTGCGCCCCCAGCTGATGGTCCCGTGTATAACACACAGCAGCGGTGATGGGACCCTCTGTGCTCATAGGATGCCGCTGATCTGCCATATCGGAACCATGATCTGCCTCTTCCTGAGTGACAGCTGGCCGGGCACAGGTGCGGGTCACGTGATGGAACGTTGGGGGATCTCAGGGATACATTGTATCCGTTATACTCACAGCTCCGATCTCCGTGCCTTGTCTGTGCGCTGCCAGGCCTGGCTCTGTGTGACGTCACACACTACGGGGCGGCGCTGGGGACAAAACTCCTCACTCTGGCAAACATTTCTGACTCACAGGGATGAAAGTTTACGGCCTTTCACTGACTCACAGCTGTGGTTTCATGGGAGTGTGCAAGTGTTTACCTGCGTATGTCATAGTTCTAGGCAATACTTCTCAATAATAACATCCCTGAATTATTATTATTTTGCATTCAAAAGTGTAGGCCTAAACATAGTATAGGGCTCCTTTAAGCCAGGGATTGGCAGCCTCCGGCCCTCCAGATGCTGTAGAACTACAAGTCCCAAGAGGCATTGCAAGGGTCTGTCAGCCACAGGCATGACTCCCAGAGACAGGCATTATGGGATTTGTAGTTAAAGCACAGCTAGAGGCCCGGAGTTGTCCACCCCTTGCTTCCTTATTAGCACCTGTGAGCTGTGATATTGTACTGTAAGGGCTTGTTTACACCAATTGCGTTGCGTTTCAGAGAGGGAGCTGCTGGAACGCACCGCAATTGCTCACAAAACTTGAGCGTCCTCCCGTCACCCTAGGCTCGTGTACTGAGACGCCGCAGCTGAAGCGGATCCCGACAATTGTGCCGGGATCCGCCCAGCTGCGTGACTGACAGCTGGCTCTGCCTATCTAGAGGCAGAGCCAGCTGTACCCTCCCCCGTCCGTTCCGCCAGTCAGAGCTGGCAGATCGGAGGGGGGAATCCAGCCCCTCCCCTGTCACAGCAGAGAGCCGTGACAGGATCGAGAGGTGAGCGAATGCCGGTATGTGTTCGCTCACCTCCCGATCTACTGAGCCGACCTGTGACAGTCTCATTGTCACAGGTCAGCTAGAACTACTGTATGAGGTGAGTGAAAAGCACTCCCCTCATAGTTCTCCTTTAACCGCTTAAAGACCAGGCGTTTATACCCCCTTCCTGTCCCGGCCATTTTTCAGTATTCAGCGCTGCGGTACTTTGACTGACGTTTATTCCGTCATGCAACGCTGTACTAAAATGAATTTTATACCATTTTTGGGGGACAGATAGAGCTTTCTTTTGGTGGTATTTAATCACCACTACGGGTTTCTTTTGTGTTTACTATATAATAAAAAAGAATACCGAAAATTTTGGGAAAAAAACTTTTTTCCCTACGTTACGTTATAAAACATTTATTATTACCCAATTTCTTGGTAAAATATAAAAGACGGGGTCACGTCGGGTAAAGAGACACCAAACATGTCAAGCTTTAAAATTGCGTGCGTCCGCAAAGTTGCAAAAAACGAACATGCCTAAAATTGGTCTAGGCAACGCTTTACAAGCTTTTACCGCTCATCATTTTAGTGTTATCAGTGATTGATGCACCTAAAATTAATGCTCTCGCTGGGACGTTCGCGGCAATATGTAACATGTGCGGCCCAATCGTTGTTTTCGCACGTAGGTGGACCTGACGCATATTTACGTTTATAAGTGCGTGCACGCGGGGGTAGGGGACTTAAAACTTTTTTGGGTGTTTTTTTTTTTATATGAGACTTTCATTTTTTTTTTTTTACACTTCACTTGATCGCTGTGACATTGGGGACTAAAAAGGCCCCAATGTGATACCCGAAAACACTGACAGGTCCTCTTTATGGAGACATCAGGGGTCTTTAAGACACCTAATGTCACCTAGGGACCCCCAAAGAAGTTGATAAAGCAGAGATCTGCTTCATCAGCTTCTTCTCTGGCTCTCAGCCAGAGAAATGACGGCTAAAGGTGGAAGTATAGTATTACACATCGCTTCTGACTTTAGAGATAACGGAAAAGTGATGTTATGTTTTTTTTAGGTAGTGACAGGTTGACTTTATTGTAATCCATTGCAATGTATGCCCATAGCCTGTAGGTGGGGACTTTGCTATTGGTCCTAAGGAAAAAGTTTTGTTGTCATTGTTGTACATTAATTTACTATTTTAATCAATTCCTGCTTATTAGTGTGGTAACGATAATGAGAATCTACCATCATTTCATTTTGTTTTAACAGCTCTTTGCATTGATACAGAATAACGTGTCTCCATAGCAACCGCCTCTTCCCCCCCTCCTATGCCTTGCAGCAGTTGTTTTCTTTGAAGTATGCTCAGGGCTGTATGTCTGACATCCATTCAGTAAAAGGATTTTGAAGAAGAAAAATTGAGCACACAAAATATAAATACACATAAAGTACAAATGTAAATACTGGAAATGTATTGACCTACAAACTATACATAGAAATAGTTTCATATTTGTGATTGCTTTTTACCATGCAACGTGCATTGGCATTGCTGGAAAATTGGTGAAATCGGTGGCAACTGCAGTCCAATGTATCTAATAGCAAACTAATGCAAAAAAGAAAAGAAAAAAGAATCCTTTCATAGAGTACAATATGTGGGGTACAGTGATGGACAGAGCTACAGCAGATTAAGATTTGGAGATGACTCCTATTACAGACAACTGCATAATAAGCAACCAGTGTGAGCAGAGGAAATAGAATGGTGGGGTGCATCACTAGAGGGGTCCCCAGCAGGGGGGAGGAGGTCCTGATTACCCTCTATAGATCTTTAGTTATCACTAGAGGAACACCAGCAGGAGGAAGGAAGTCCTGATTCCTCTATATAGATCTTTATTATCACTAGAGGGGTCCCCCAGCAGGAGAAAGCAGGTCCTGATTCCTCTATATAGAGCTTTAGTTATCACTGGAGGGATCCCCAGCAGGAGGAAGGAAGACCTGATTCCCCTGTATAGATCTTTAGTTATCACTAGAGGGATCCCCAGCATAGAGAAGGAGGTCCTGATTCCTCTATATAGATCTTTAGTTATCACTAGAGGGGTCACCAGAAGGAGGAAGGAGGTCCTGATTCCTTTCTATAGATCTTTATTATCACTAGAGGGATCCCCAGCAGGAGGAAGGAGGTCCTGATTCCTCTATATAGATCTTTAGTTATCACTAGAGGGATCTCCAGCAGGAGGAAGGAGGTCCTGACTCCTCTATATAGATACTAACTCAGGCATTCAGGTGCGGGCGATTGTGGTAAAGTCACTCCCCCAGTCATGTGACAGTGCTCAGGCCCAGTGGTTGGCTACTAGACCCAAGCACTGGCGGAAGGGAGGTCACATGCTCCCCCATCCTTTGAAGTACCAAATATTCTCAGCAGCTGCAGGGGAGCACAGGTAAGGTAAGTAAATGGGGGTCAAGGGGGGCCCTTAGTATGAGCAAGGTGTCACTGGGCTTCATTCACCAGGAGGAAGAGTCCAGCTAACTTTTGTCATGGAAAGCTGTAGCTCTGACATGCTTTTCTGTCAAAGCGTATTTGAAAAAATTATTGCACCAACCAATTGAAGCAATAATATCTTCAAGTCGTTTGTTTCAGCCAGATCAGACAAAGGACCTCCGTCTTCTACTTACCAATGCAACGTCCCGAGAATGAATACATTGATGACCTCTGGGCTTTCTCTAAGACAAGAAAGAGCAAAGGTTATTATTCCAGAATCCTGGGGACAGATGTGACTGTCACAAGTGTCTGTTAGTTTATTTACTAGGCAGCTACGTGTACCAATTTCAATTTATACACTAGAATAATGACAATGACTAATTACTTGTCCTGTCCAATACATCACCGGAGGGTAGCCGAGGAAGAAAGAGCTCGGACAGCTGTGTAGATGTCTTCTGTCCCTCAGGGCATCATTGATCTGCTGGTGAGGGCCTTAAAAATAAGTTTCATGTTTCATATTTATGTTCCCTGCAATCATATTAGTGATAAAATAATCGGTTTTGGAAGGAAAGTTGGTGGTCGGTAACTTTGTAGGAAAGAAAAAATGTTCCTTATAGAAAGCCGTTGAACAACCCATTGTCAATTAACTACATTTTATGCACTAGGTACATTTCCCGGACATCATCAATCATCTATATGCTACATGGCCAATTTATTTCGACAAGGTCTTGTAGAATTTCAGAATCTGCTGCCCATTATCGGAACAGTGAAGCAATGAAATAGATACATTTATGTACAATGGAGTCCTGTGGAATGCATTCTATAAACTGGAATTTGCCAGGAACTATGGTCTTAAAGTGTACCCCTGCCATTGTATACCATGTACCCGCCATTTAGGGGTACATGGTACACAAAGACCGAGAAATCAGCTTTGCCTAAAAAAAAATTTCTTCCACACTCTAGGCACACTCTTGGTTCTCATGAAATTGTTTTTGGTTAAAGTTGGTTCATGTTAAAGTATAACTCCACCCAAACCTTTCTTAGTTTTGTATAGAATAGGGAACGGTAAGAGTCACTGCCAGGTTTTATTGCTATCCTGCTGGGGAGATCTAGCCCCAGTATTTGTCATATGGACTGTTATAAATGCATAGATTTCCATAGATGTCAACTGTCCTAGATGTTGGCCCTCTGTACCTTCAATGCTTTTGTCCTGGGGCATGTCCCAGGATCACAGAGTCATCTGTATTTGAGTTACATGCATATGTAGTGCCCCTCTGGATTCTATGGGCAGGAGGGGCTGACATTTTACCTCAGGGATGGATCCTTAGCCATGTGGAGTGGCATATGTGGAGTGAAATTCGGCGCCAATCTCTTTTAGGATTTTTAAGGATGCATTATTAGAACCGACAGCAACAAAAAGATAGAGGGTATAGGGCTGCAGACATCTGAGGAACACAGAACTCCAGACTCACCAAACTCTCTCCAGCTTCACAGTGTAAATGGCCTTCAAACCAAAAGTGTGGTGACACTGTGATAGAGCACCATGGCTAGCAGAGATTTTGAGATCTCCCCTAGGTGAGAAATCTGACTGATCTCTGAGGTGCAAGCTCATCCTGGCTTCTCTGGTACCTCCAACAGATGAAGTTCCTCCCTGGCTCTCCTTCACAGGAATAGTTCTTGACCTTATCTGACCATCGACAGGCTTCAGGCCTGGTCAGACAGTACACATGTAATGCACCTTCCCCAGGCTGGAGACCTCTGGGAAAAAGAGACTCTCACATGGTCAGACCCAGATATTTATGTCCTCTTCCAGCATGCACCACTGGCCACAAAACTCCTAGTGATTGGCAGGAGAAACAAAGACATCTATAGCGATAAAGATATCCATTATTCGTTGCTCTGCTCTGTGGCAAGGCAACACCCAGCAGCAGGCAGATGCAATCAATAGTAGAATCCTTGGGGAAAACCAAATGAGTGTAGTCTATACAATCAGCCAGACTGAATGCAGTCTCAGCAAACTAAATTTAAGTAGTTACCCCACTTAGAGCAAGATGGCTACACATAGTAACTGAAAAGTCATTAAAAAGGCAATAATTGCAGGAATCTGGGCCATGAGTAGGCAAGGTGGGTATGATAGGTGGCTCCACATATTTATAGATGAGGTCTATGCTGGACCAACCTGTAAAATGGGAGGCGACACACCAACCAAGAAAGCCGGCAGAAGAAATGTGGACAGGGTCAACAGTGTCCAGGGAATCCAGGACCACAGTGTTGATAAGTATGCTATTGTCACCGGGAAATAGGAAATAATCTTACATTTTACATTTTTCATGATAACTGTCACTGGTGGAATTGCCCTATTATTTGGGGGCAATTTACACCTATTTCCTGTCGTATCGTTTAGGACAGGAAGCGTGGAAAAATCTTCCCAATGTGGACTCAGAGAACAGTAAAATCTCCTAGAGGCCCCAACCTTTCACACTCATTCAACAAATATTTGTTGCTGGAGTTACAGAAACTGGAGCAGTTGCCCTGGGCAAGCAATCAGCATTCCTTTTCAGTTTGCTCAATTGAGATTTGAAAATAAGAGAGAGAAGCTGATTGGTTGTAGTGCAAATCTGCTCCAGATTTTGATAAATCCCCCCCCCC
>NW_017307935.1:0-10062 GCF_000935625.1 Nanorana parkeri | reverse complement strand
TCATTAATATTTAAACATTTTTTTTATGTTCTACATTTACATTGATTATTGAAAAAAAATGTCTCCACTACAGACAAGACCGATACAACTGACTGGGATTAGACGCTGGGAAGAGTTTACATAATGCCATTCTGCCGGAGCGCTGCGACGAGCCGCGCAGCCCAGTCGATAAACGTACGCAGACATTTGTTCCAATGCTGCGTTCTAAAGCTATTTAGGCTGCTGTGAACTTGATTTACAGCCTTGCTCGATATTTACTTACTTCCATAATTAAAGATAATTTCTTTTTAATGTAAGATAAATGCCTCCTCTTTGTTCCTGTTCTGTGTGCAGAAAATAAATGAGAGCAACATTTATTATGTATGGGTGGGCAGAGCTGCTATAATTGTTCCTGTTGTCTTCTATTTTGTACAAAAAAAAAAAAAAAACCCAAAAAAAGCACAGCTACAATTATTCCAGCTACATAATCAGTGTTCCAAATGTTGATAATATTGCAAAAAGACATTTTCACAGATTGTATGTTTGTAGAATTTATGTAGGGTCCGTATGTTCTGCATCACTAGAGACAACACTGGTTCATTCATAGTAGTTCTTGTTTTACAAATGGGCTTACAGTCTAATGGTGGGTGCCCAGCCTATGGCCCGGGGGCAATAGGCAGCCCTTTGGCACTTATTGTGCAGCCCTCAGGGCCCCTGCTGACAGTAATCCGTATTTTGGTGCTTAATCAATCCAGTGAAGGAAGAGTTTTCTTCAGACTGGCTTCTAATTGGTAATTGGTTTAATTTATTTGTCAGATCAGTGCGCTCTTTTTTGTATGTGGTTTATTTCTTTCACATGTTGCTTTCTCTGTGCTGTTCATCCGTTTTCTATCTATACGTTTTATTTATCTGATCTTTTATAATGGATCTTGCTGTTATAAATATCAAACATGGAACAAGTCATATTTAATTGGGTTGTAGGGAGCACAAATGTGGGAGCATTGATATGCAAAGAGGTGATAATACCAGTGATCTCTAGCAGTCTCCTTTCCTTAGTTGGACAAATTACTAATGAATGCTCCATAGACCTCTATTTTAGTCCTTGCTGTGTTGCTGTGTTTTGTAGTGTAGGCCATTCTTGGAGCTGGCGCCGACCTTTCAGCATCTCTGTGCTTAGTTTCCCTATCCCTTCTTCCACCCTCAGCCCGGCATAGGTGCTCTTCACATTATAGTATGGTCAGGATGCCATGAGTGTCAGATGAACTGGGCATGTGCTAGTGATGTCATCACGAACAATAACAGCAATATCTCAAAAATGGAAAGCCTTTGGTGCATGTGGATACTAACCACATGGAGTATGTATTTTATGCATTATAGGCATTCAAGTACCTTAAAGTGACATTAAAGGATACGTTTTTTTCCCCCTCCCCCCAATATTAATGAAAGCACTTACCTTAAATGATGTTTCTTAATCCGATCTTCTTCTTTCCTGTAGTTTTCAGCCTTCTCTCCAGCGCTGCTGCGGGTCTCCGATCCAACGCTGACTCCTCTGTCCCTCCAGAGGTGCGGCGGGTGTCCGATCCAACGATGACTCCTCTGTCCTTGCTGGCACTTCCTGTCCCACGGTGTCTGCATGCGGGTGCACGCGTCCATATACTTACCTTGTGTCTCTGCTTGTCTCCCGGCCAAAAATCCGAACTGCGCATGCGTGCACCCCAAGATGCTTTGCGGCCACCTGAGAAATTTCAGATTTTTGGAAGGGGGCGCGCGGCGAAGACACAGGTGAGTATTAACCCTTTTCAAAGCGCTTTTGTTTTTTTAAAAACTTTTTGCATATATCTACTGCTAGCGAGCAAAAAAATGGAGGGATTAATTGTACTTTAACTAATAACAAAAATTTATCTTATTTGTGTATCACTCGGCTGTAGATCCTCCAATCATCTCTGAATTGGTGATGACACTGTCCTTCCTTCTGGAGGGGGGCTGCTTTTGTTCCTCATGGTCCCTGTGTGTGTTGTAAAGTAGTCACCGCTCCAAGCTCACTCCTGTGATGGACTACAGTATCATGTTTAGTTTACTAATTTACATTGAGATTGTAGTTCATCCCGGGAGTGAGCTTGGAGCGGTGACTACTTTACAACACACACAGGGACCATGAGGAACAAAAGCAGCCCCCCTCCAGAAGGAAGGACAGTGTCATCACCAATTCAGAGATGATTGGAGGATCATCAGCCGAGTGATACACAAACAAGATACATTGTTGTTCATAGTTCAGGTACTTGAATGTATTTTTAAGATTTAACTCCTCAGTTTAGTGTCACTTTAACCTCTTGCCGTCCGCCCCTTATCGCAGATGCGCAACTTTAAGGCTTGACATGTTTGGTGTCTCTTTACCCGACGTGACCCCGTCTTTTATATTTTACCAAAAAATTTGGTGATAATAAATGTTTTAGAATTTAATATAGGGGAAACAGTTTACAAAAAAAAATCTGTAGTTTTTCCTTAATATATTAAAAAATAAAACCCCCAGTGGTGATTAAATACCACCAAAAAAAAGTTCTATGTGTCCCCAAAAAAGGGTATAAAATTCATTTCAGTACAGCGCTGCATGACGGAATAAATGTCAGTTAAAGTACCGCAGCGCTGAATACTGAAAAATGGCCTGGATGGGAAGGGGGTTTAACACCGCGGATGTCAACTGGTTAAGTAAAGCTTAGATTCTGCAAGCAAAACCGTATCATTTGTATAGCTGATTTTTGGAAAGATCTTGGATTTATATGCTGAAAATCCTTCACAAATAAAACATTGATTTGGGCTTTAAACTGTATCCTTATCTACAATACAACAGATCCACTTTAAATAAAATAAATAAAATATTTTAGAGACAAAGAAAATGATAAAAGTAGTCCCTATTGATGCCTATTGTGTGGCTTATTGTACATCGAGCGTATGTACACGAGTGCTGCTTTTTTCTTTTTAAAGGATACAAGACCACTGTATTAAGATGTACAATGTCTGTGCATAATATAACCTGAGTGACCGGTCCTCACTTCAACTAATATTTATCCAAGACAGATCTGACAATTAATTAATCAAAACAGGTTTCTTGAAAGAGCGTCACACATGGCTGTCTCCGGCTCCGCTCAAATGTAAGGACCGTGGCATGTCTACTGGGTAGCATCTGCGATTTCGGTTTTCAGTGGAATTTCACTATAATGATGTCATCTGTCATGACAGAGGACAACGTGACCTTCATTAGAAGATCTCAATGCCATCATGTAGAGCTCGAGGTCTGATGATAAATGATCTGTCACAGAATACAGTTTAAGAAAGAGGAGAGTAAGAAAAACAAATGGGCAATAGAAGCATGGAATTAGGGACAATGGAATGTGTGGTACGGTGAACGGCATTTTATCATCATATACAATAATCAGTTTTAGGCAAGAATCACTGAATTGTGCTGCTACTATCTTCCTTGGCACAAATTAGTGGTATACTATAGGGATGCACCGATACCGTTTTTTTTTTGGTATCGAGTAGTACAAGTACCGATATTTTGCTGTCTGTACTCACCGATACCGAGTACCTTCCACTGGCATGGAGCCGGCTTGCAGGGCAATCAGGAAGCCGGGCAGCGGGTAATGACTCGCTGTCCCGCCTTCTTGGGAAATCATGTTTGACCAGCTCAAAGCTGATTGGCTAGGACAATGGCTTCCCAGCCAAGCAGCATGGAGACGACTTCCTGGGCAATCAGGAAGCCGGGCGGCGAGTAATGATCGACTGTTCGGCCGGCTCGATGCTGATTGGCTGGAAAGCCGGCTTCCCAGCCAATCAGCATGGAGCCAGCTTCCCGGCCAATCAGGAAGCTGGGAGGCGGCTATTCATTGTAGGTGGAAGATCAATTTGCCACTGCTCAAGGAACCCCTAGCACCCTCACAAGGATCCACGCAGCCCAAGTTGGTAAAGACTGGCCCAAAAACAAATTTGTAATATAGTGCAGCTTACCAGCCCTTAGATGTGGTGATTGCATTTGCCTTCTTTATTTAGGCTAAGGACATTTTCTGCAAGTTGCCACAAGCCCAATTTCCTCGTCATTACATGTGCTCTGAACTGAAACCTCAAACAACGTTTTCTGTCTCCTCTGTTATCTTCTGTAAACTTTAAATCTCCTTAATCCTAAAGGTGCCCATACACTGCTCGATTCTCGTACGAGAATCGCGGGAAATCCCGCGATCGTACGAGAATCGAGCAGTGTGAACGGAGACGTCTTCCGTCGAACCAGCATGTTCGAAAACCAGCTGGGAACCGTACGATTCTCGGCTGGTTAGAACGGTGCTCGGGAGACAAATGACGAACGGGCCGGTGTGCGCACGCGCACACTGCCCGTTCAGCATTGCGGTCATCGGAAGCCCGCCCCTCAGGGGGGCGGGCTTGCGATGATCGAGAGTGCGATCTGCCTGTCCAAGATAGGCAGATCGTACGTTTTTTTAATCCCTGTACAACCATCGCAAGACTAAGGTCTTGCGATGGTTGTACAGTGTATGGCCACCTTAATGGAGATTAAGAAAGGAAATCCGGGGAGTAGCCAAGGGTGACAACACTTCTTTTTCATAGCATGGCGAAGGAGCATTGTCACCCTTGAACAGGAAGTGTGTTGGCTAGGGGTTCCTTGAGCAGTGGCTGGTGATCCACCTGGTAAAAATAAAGGAGCCTGAACAAAGAAAACGAATGCAGCTACCACATTTAAGGGATGGTAAGCTGCAATGTGTTACATTTTTGTTCTTGAGCTTAGATACGCTGTAAAGTAAAAGTGATGAAAAACAATTATGGTTTTTCTCTAAGCCAGCTATGCAATTTATACCCGCCGATTGCCATTTCCTTTCCCTCTCCTGTCATTACTGGAGGTTGTGTCATTGCACCTCTCAGTTCTTACACCTGTCTGGATACATAATGTAAGACCTTTCGCTTTACTTCTTATTTCAAACAAATGCAAATGTCCTCCTTCCCCTTCCTCGCGAGCTGAGTGAAACGTTGGATTAAGCGCCCATCGCAAGGCTCATGACTGACATTTACACAGCGGGTCATTCAAGGTCTTAGTGACTTTGCTAATGCGATGAAGGAACCGCGGTTCCCAGCACCCTGAACCGTGTTAATTTATCTGCCCTTTGCAACGTGAAATTATGCAAGCCTAGGAGCTTTTATCGCGGCGCTTACAGTGAGGATTAGCCAACAATAAACTGTTCTTTTATTTCAAATGCTCTGCACAATTTCTTGCTCGTGCTCTTCTTCCAAGTCCTAATTTGATATTTCATGCCTTGGACCATAAGCATGATATCCATAAAGAAAGAGTAATTGTTTTAATCACAGTTATAGAGAGATGGGAGACGGAAAGAGACACCGAAGGATAAAAGGGTTTTGTGTAGCGCACAGCAAGAAGGACGGAGTCAACCTTATAGGAAATATCTAACGACTTTTATATATCAACTTTAATTTTTATGTTTAGTTTTTTTTATCATTTTGTATAGAAACACTTCATATTTACCCAGATCCAGCCACTAGATGGAACTCTAGGCTTCTACATGTTTGCCAGGCCCATCTTAAATCTTAACCCCCGGCAGGGCCAGATTTCCCACAAGGCCAACCGAGGCCCGGCCTTGGGGCAGCAGGGAGTAGAGGGGCAGCAGGGAGTAGAGGGGCAGCAGGGGTGTGGAATTCATACCAGACATGCAGTTCTGGGCGCTGGGTGGGTAGTTGTTTTCTACATTTAGCCCTGCTTTGTGTAGAAAGCAAGCAGCCTTTGGGCAAGCAGGTCTAAATGTACAGCGGGAAAGTGTTGTTTTGTACCAGTGATCTCAACAACTTCGCGGAGATCACTTGTATGCAACCTGCATACAGGGGGGGAGCATTGAGGAACCTGGCCTTGGGGCAGCAGAGAGAGTAAAATCCGGCCCTGGCTGCTCTGGCTTTATTCCATCTGATCCAGTGACATCACAGGTGATATTTGCCATTTTCTTCTTCTTTAGTGGATGGGCCCAAAATGCTGCAGATTGGCGTCGTTCTCTGCAGCAGGCAAAAAGGACGCTTTGCCTGACGAAGGGGTCCTGTGAGGCTCCGAAACGCTGCATTCACATGTCACGGTAAAGAAATACGAATGAAAAGGACATCCGAAGAAGAATGGTGTGCGGACAACATATCTTCTAGATTGTATATATTGTGGCGCCATCCACCAGTTGTTCCAGCACCCGTTGGATTTTGGGGTACATCGGTACGGTGTGCGAAGGGGATATTACAAAGACGCACTGTGCAGCATTCACCTGTGGGCCCAAGGCAGGGGGTGGGGTTTCTAAGCCATGAGCTTACAAGGAGTGGGTTAAAATATGCTTGGTGTCATTGAGCCTGTAAGTCGAGTGGTTCTGCGTTGCTAAAATTGGTGAGTCTGTGAGGGGAAAATTCTGAAAATGAGGTAAAGCAGCTAAAGCTGCAAGTCTTACTTTTATAAGAAGCTTTGGCGGATCCATTTATTAAATTTTTTCCTAGCTGAAATTGGGCTTTAAAGCCCATCTGCAGGAACACCAAAAAAGTACTCTTGCAGTAGGGCTTCCCCCACACTGCAAGGGTTGAGTGCTTGTTTAAGCCTAGGGGACCGGAGTGAAGCACATTTAGTTACCTGGCTCCCTAGGGGCTCTCCTCTTCTATGCCATCAGCTCCGGCTGGTGGAATGTCCATCGGCGTCCTCAAGTCTAATGCAGTTCTGTGGAATCTGCATTGTACTTGATGATGTCAGCGGTCTTTAAACTGCCCATGCCATCACACTAACTCCACTGTGTTTTACAGATGATGTTGTATGTTTCGGATCATAAGCCATCATCCAAGCCTTCTCCAAACGTTCTTCTTCCCATCATTCTCGTACAGGTTGATCTTAGTTTCATCTGTCCAAAGAATGATGTTTGCCATGGAAAGGATGATGAGCCATTCCAAGCCTTCTCCATACCTTTTTCTTCCCATCATTCTCATACAGGTTGATCTTGATTTTGTCTGTCCAAAGAATGATGTTCAGGGACTGTACTGGCTTTGTCAAAAGTCCCATCAGCTCCGGCTAGTGGCATATCCATCGGCGTCCTCAAGTCTAATGCAGTTCTAAGGAATCTGCATTGTACTTGATGATGTTAGCAGTCTTTAAACTGCCCATGCCCATGCCATCACACAGCCTCCACTGTGTTTTAGAGATAATGTAGTATGCTTAGGATCATGAGCCGTTCCAAGCCTTCTCCATACTTCTTCTTCCCATCATTCTGGTACAGGTTGATCTTAGTTTCATATGTCCAAAGAATGGAGTTCCAGAACTGGGCTGGCTTTGTTAAATATTTTTTTGGCAAAGTCTAATCTGGCCTTTCTATTCTTGAGGCTTATGAATGGTTTGCACCTTTTAGTGGTGAACCCTCTGTATTTGCTCTTGTGAAGTCTTCTCTTTATGGTAGACTTGAATATCGATATGCCTACCTCCTGGAGATGGTTCTTCACTTGGCTGGATGTTGTGAAGGGGGTTTTCTTTGCCATGGAAAGGATCCTATGATCATCTACCACTGTTGTCTACCGTGGTGGTCCAGGCCTTTTTGTGTTGAAGAGCTCACCAGTTAATTCTTTTTTTCACAGAATGTACCAAACTGTTGATTTGGCCACTCCTACGGGGTTATTCACTAAAGGAGTTTGGAGAAGGCCGGAGAAATGAACAATCTAGGACAACAACGCTGAACTGGAAAGTGAGCTGAATTGGAGAATTTTTCCAAATCAGCTATTTTGGCCTAGCTTGTTCACTTCTCCTGCCTTCTCCAAACGCTTCACCCTTTTGTGAATAACCCTGTTAATGTCCCTGCTATTTCTCTGAAGAATTTTTTTTGCAGCCTAAAGCTGGCCATACACCTTACAATTATGTGCAGATTTTCTATGGTCAGATGGAAAAGGTGCAACAGATTCATTTACACTTAACTGTGTGGATGGAGTAATCTCCACCTGGGCCAAGCTTCCGTAATCTTGCTAGTCGGCCCCGCTGGCTCTCAAAACACCTGAACAATGCCTGCATCCAATCAGAGTATTCAGGTATTTTGACAGCCAGTGGGGCCGACTAGCAAGATACTGAAGCTTGGCCCAGTGGGAGATTCCTCCATCCACACAGTGTGGCATAGATGGAGGAATCTGTTGCACTTTTTCCATCTGACCATAGAAAATCTGCAGATAATTGTAAGTGTAGCCCAACACATATGCTTCGGCTCAACTGAGCTGAAGTGACAGCCGAAGCGGGGAGGACGGCCTGCTGAAGGGCCGGCGTTGTCCCCGAAAATGACAGCTGGGCGGAGCCAGCCGTGATCTCACAACTTGCTCCGCCCAGTTGTAATGACAGATTAGTGCCCCCCAGTTGTTATTCATTAGCCGGGACCTGCTAGAGCACTCTGGCAGGTGCTGGCCAATAGGAAACAGTTGGGCGGAGCTAGCTGGCACTGATAGCTCCGCCCAATTGTTTTTCTTAAAATTTTCCTATTTTTGTATTATTTTTTAAATAATTTCACAACCTTTTTTCTCTCACATTTTTCACTTATTTTCTATTCTGCTCGGTACCACTCGGCGGCATTCGGCTATTCACTCACTGCCATTCGGCCCCTTCAAACTCCTTCTGCACTTCGGCTGACCGAAGACAGCCAAAGACAGCCGATGTACGGCTGATTTTAGCCGCTGTACAGCTGAATTCACCCGTACAAGACTGAAGTGAATAGCCAAACAGCTGGTTTATTCACTCGGCTGCCTTCTGCACTTTGTGAATAACCCTGTTAGTGTTTCTATAAAATGTTTTTTTACATGTGCACTTTTTGTCCTTTTTGTGTGTTCCTCCATATTGTCTTTCTGAGATATAAATAAAGTAATTTTGTATCCTTTGATAGGATTGCGTATCATTTATAATGTTAAAGACAGTACATAATAGAAAGAAATAAAATCAAAGATTCGTCATTTAAAAACAATCACCGATACCAAATGTAAAATAAGAAAATACTAAAATCTGGACAATGAAACTTGTTTTTTTTTTGGGCAAACCCGGAGGAGAATGCAGACTGCAAATACACTTTATAAATGCGGCAACAATTTTGATATCATCCATCACTCCCAGCATTATAGATCTGCTGGTTGCTAGCTGTCAGATAATGGGGGTTGTTGTCCTCCAGGGGGCGCTGTTCTACTTTTCTTTTTACATATTTTCCAGCATAAAACCTAATCCCAGATCCAGCCCAATGTGACTGCAGAAAATCCAGATATTTCCCCTCTAAGAGGGATACGAGTACCGGGGATATGTCAGAATGTTCCGTTTGAATAGCAGCGTGTAGATGTGACAGAAAGCAGGCCAGAACGTTTTGAAAGAAGGGATTCTCGGCTTCAATGCGAGGCAGATGGAGATCATACTGAAGCTTTCCTCCAAAGATTTCCCCTTCTTAAGTCTGAAATAGAGATCGCTGTAACAAACGATTCCTTTCTTTTATTCTTTTAATCTGCCTCTGCAAGCGGATTGATACAATGTACAGACCCAACGTGCTGGTATTGCTCCATGCTGATCTTAATTATTATGAGAGTTTATTTCTTCTTATTGTTTTACCTTCTTTCACACACTAATCAAAGATGTCTCCTGTAGCGACCACTCAAAATTAAAGCTGAACTCTGGGCACAAAAAATAAATTATTTAAATATATTCCGCAAAGGATATAAATGCACTGTGAGCGCATCACCAAATGCCGTTGCAAACCCAGATATTACCAGTAACATCATCACTTAGCTGTACATTGCCTGTGCAGAGAGCAGAAGTGTGGGAGGGGCCCAGTGTACTCCACCCACTACAGGCTTCCTGCAGAAAACTACAGGAGGGGGCGATGAAGACCAGGCCCCCTGCACAAGGAGAGAGAGCAACAATGACCGGTCTTTATTACAGGAGGGGGCGGAGACAAGACCAGTCACCCTGCACTAGGAGAGAGAGCAACAATGACCAGTCTTTATAACAGGAAGAGGGCGGAGACAAGACCAGCCACCCTGCACAAGGAGAGAGAG
>NW_017307934.1:325888-331116 GCF_000935625.1 Nanorana parkeri | reverse complement strand
ACTACAAAATTCAATAAAGATATATTGTTTAAAAAAAAAAAGACACAAATCCACGCAGCTCTATACTCATTACTATATCATTAAATGTATTTTTTTTTTCATGTAAGCAATGTAAGAACTTGAATTTGACTGGTCATTGGATTCTTGCACTTACTGTACAGCACAGCTTAGACTGAGAGAGGGAGGAGCAGTGCAAGTAGCCAGATAGTTGTCCTGCTGGGCTCATGCCCTAACTAGGGGCATACTAATAGAAGGAGAAAGCAGAGTGTCCATTCTGATGCAACTCTTCATAGGTTGGGAGAGGAGCAAGACATGTAAGTGTTTAACTGCAGTAGATGAGAAATCAGGTCTTCAGCACTGCATGATAGAGTTGCTCTCAGTGGCATGGCTGTGCAAATGTAAGGATGGATGGATAGAAATACAAACCCCAAAACAGCTCTTTTTGTTGTTCTTTCTGACTTTCAGGTGTAATATACATTGATCAACCATAACAATATGACCACCCACCTCATATTGAGTAGGTCACCCTTTTTCCACCAAAACTGTCCTGACCCGTGTCAGGCATGGACTCCACTAGACCTCAGAAGGTGTGGATTCTGGCACCAAGCCGTCAGTAGCAGATCCTTTAAGTCCTGTAAGTGGCGAGGTGGGGCCTCCATGGGTCAGACTTGTTTTTTCAGCACATCCCTCAGATGATCAATTGGATTGAGATCTGTAGAATCTGGAGGTCAAGTCAACACCTCAAACTTGTGTTGTGTTCCTCAAACCATTCTTGAACCGTTCCTATTGTGGCAGGGCTCTTATATATGTATCTTATACACTGAGTGGCCAGATTATTATGACCACCCCATCAGTGCTTCGTTGGGCCACGAGATGACTTAGTTGGGCCGCCTCGTGACTCCACGAGATGTTGAAAGGTGATGCGAGGAATCTGACACGGCACTGTTGCCCTTCTGTTGTCTTGTACCAGTCTTGCCACTCTCCGTTCTGCCCTAACATTGATTAGTCGCTGACGGCCACAATTCGCACGTTCAGACCAAGATTTTCGGCTGACAGTCCAGTCTTTAAACACTTTAACAACAGCTGCTCTTGAACATTTAATTCTGCTGTTTTGCTGATACTCGCTCCATGGCTCCGAGCGTCAACAATCATCCCACGTTCAAAGGCTGTTAAATCGCGTTGTTTACCAATATCTTCAGGAAAAAAATAACTTCTACTGTTCTGGTAAACAACCTGCTTCCCTATTTATAATGGTCTGGCCCTCTAGCAACTTCAGTGCGAAATTATAGCTAATTTGCCTACAAACGTCAGGTGGTCATAATAATCAGGCCACTCAGTGTATATGTATTTATTTTATATATGCAGTTTTGCTCCCTGACATTCAGGTTTATTATATTGTATATGTTTGCTATATCCAGGCATAATGCTGGGCAAAACACGTAATGATACAAATGCTTAATAAAGTAACTGCTTCAATAAATGGATTAGATCTTACAGAACTCAGTTGCACTAAAGGATCATTTTAATCCACGAAAGATCATTTTGATTGAAAAAGAACAATCTATTTTGGTGGGAATATGAAATATTGCATTCAGAACATGGTGAGAGGCAACAAAGCTACCTAAGCAGCAGGCTGATTTACTACCGTCAGTAGCAAAGGAAGCTGCCACTCAAAGCCCATGTCCTCGGCTTCAGGTTCCGGCCAGTGGAGCTCATGAGCATTCCCCGCGTGGAACGAACAACAAACCACCCACACTCCAATAACATCAGCATACACAAAGCTTTATTATTCATCAATGTGAAATATTTCATATGTGCATTTTATTATTACCCTTTGCTTTCAAAACATGGTATTTAGAGCTCATAGCAGGACATCAAATGACTTACACACACATGGCGGAGTCAGGGGAGAAATATACCCGTTTTTCCTCACAGTACCAGCTAGCAGAGATATAAATGTATCGACTTTATAACCGTAGGTGCCAATATGTATCCACAAATCACACAGATAAATGCTTCGCTGATGTCAGCACACTGTGGTATCCACAATCCAAACTCCACTTGGGGGCAGCCCTCTCAACCTCAACCTTGAAGCACAAATGAAAAACAGAAATCAGAAAAAGGCACTTCCTCCTTGTGTAATGTCATTTATTAAAGACATTTAAAAATGGATAATGGTACTCACAAACAGGGCCGGATTTACTCTCTCTGCTGCCCCAATGCTAGGTTCCTTAATGAACCACCTGTGGAGGGGGTGGCAGGGTTAGGTTTTGGTTTTTTTAAAACTTTTTTATTACTTTTTTATATTTTAATTTGTATTTATTTTTTGCTTTTTAAAATTTGTATGTATCTTTTTATCTTTTACTTTTTAATTTTCATAATTTTTTTATCTTATTATTTTTTACCCTTTTTTGTAATTTTTTTCATCTTATTATTTTTTACTTTTTTACATCTTTTTATTTTTTAATTTGAATTATTATTTTTTACATTTACTTAATTTTTATTTATCTTATAATTTATCAATTTTTGTTTTTTTTTATTTCAATTTTATTTGTAATTTTTTTTCACTTAACTTTATTGCTATCACACAGGAGCTAACAAGCCCCTGTGTGATAGCATTTGGAGGTTACAGGTTCTCTTTATAGAACCTGTCACCTGCAATACAGAAGTTCTAGGACAGCACTGTGCTGGAACTCCTGTGACAGCTGAGATGGGAAGGCTGCGAGTGCAGCTCTGCCCTCTCGCTGTTTACACGGAGCAGAATGGAGAACGGACGTTCTCCGCTCTGCTCCCGGTTCTCCATCCTGAAAAGAGGATCTCCGGCCGGCGGGGAGAGAGGTAGCCGGAAGGAGGGGGGCGGAGTGAGGAGAACGGACCTGCAGTGTTATTACAAGTGATCTTGGTGACATTGCCGAGATCACTTGTAAACAAACAAGTGGCTTCCCCGCTCTACATTTAGCCCAAGCAGGGCCCAAAGCAGAACCAAATGTAGAAAACAACTACCCGTCCGACTCCCGGAACTTCATGTCCCGGACAACGGGCGAAAGGAATCCCTGCTGCCCCTCAGCTCCCTGCCGACCATGGTGAGGACATGGGCATAAACAACACCAATCCAGCCCTCAAAGATCTTTCCTGCAGAACTCAATTGGACAGCTTAACCAAACACAGCAACCCACTGTCTCTGGATTCACCAGTGATGCAGTTTAGCACCTATGCATTTCTTTGCCTTTATTGTGCCTTTGCTATTTCAGTCTCAGAAAATTAAAGGCTGGTCAAATTGTCAACCCGCCAATGTCATCCACAAAACCGTAATAAAATTTCTGGGTAAAGTTGAATGGTGTAGCATAGTGGCACCTGTATCACCGTTATTCTTGAGTATAGATATGAAACTGCAAATTACCTCCCAGAACACAAAATTACCTCATAAAATAAAAAAGAGATTGTTTCTTTCCTCATAAAACAATCGTAATTGGTTTCCCTTGAAGAATGCCATAATCTGATTGATAAAACAATGAGTAATAATAATAAAAGCTCCCTAAATAATACAGCTTTGAAGTGTAACAAATTATACTCAATAATGGATCACACAGTGCCACTGTATAGTGGGAGTAGAAACATTGAGACTGATTGATGGGAGAATTGAGGTTTTTACATTTGATGGTTACATCTGACTTGGGTACATGAAACATTCATCACTATGTAAATCATAGATGTCAAATATTGTTTTTAGGTAACGCTAGAAAAGTTAAGCCCGAAGCAAAAAAAAAAAAAGGCGGAGGGCTTACATGACTAAGTGAAGAGGGGAGACAAGGAAAATAAAGAGTTAATTAAGGGACAGATAACAGGGTGGGGTCACTTACCATTGGTCAGCTTCAAAGTTTGGGCGGAGCCTCTGTGGTGGTCAGAGGCGAAGAGTCTCATTTGCTTTAGTCGGAGATCGTCGGGCGAAGAGAGAACTTCCCACCCACCCTAATATTGGGGTTTTTGTTGTCTGTTTCTGTCATAGCAGTGTTGGCGGTTTGGGGTCTTTTGAAGGTGGAAAATAGGTCTAGTTGATAACAGTTGGGGACCCTTCCTGGTATGGGTCCTCAAGTCATGGTGATTTATAGTAGGCGAACAGGTGACTTAGATATGCACGTGTCTGCGGTCAATATGCAGGCTGTCCCCGAGGCGGTTTGGTGCGGCTGTGGGACTAACAGTTTCAAGAAGTTTTCCGCAGAGACAGCATATCGGTTAATATGTTTTGGCCTTCAAAAAGACCCTGGAACCTCATGCTTGAGTTTATAGTTTGGTCATGTTTTATATCTTGTATAATAAAGATACGCATAGCAGGGTAAATTCAGATGGAACACTATCATACTAGCAGGGGTGTCCCTAGCATAATCGCCACCTGAGGGGGAGGGGTGATGTTGATGGGGTGCTGGTGGTGCCACCTGAGGCAACAGCCTCCTGTGGTGGTCATGTTTCAGGGGGAGGTGGACAAGTTCCACCGAAGGAGCTCACAATCTACTGTCCCTTCTAATCTTATACACACACAGCAGGGTCAATTCAGATGGAACACTACCATACTAGCAGGGGTGTCCCTAGCATAATCGCCACCTGAGGGGGAGGGGTGATGTTGATGGGGTGCTGGTGGTGCCACCTGAGGCAACAGCCTCCTGCCTCATAATAGGGATGGCCCTGCATGCTAGTATATATTCTGAGAAGAAATTAAGCTGACAGAGGAAAGACACATGAACATTTGTTAAAACGTGTTGGAGCTATATTGTAATAAATTAGGAGGATACTCACCTTGGCTTTTGTTACCCCCAGCCTCTCATGAGAGCAGCAATGCCATTTTTCATTTCACAAAGAACATATGCAAGCATGAACAGTAGGCGTTAAAGCAGACCTTACATTAAAAAACCAAGTCCACTTATGTGGCAGCCCCTTACCCCCCTATATAACTAAATACTAGAACGTGGTAGGCAAACTTTGGCCCCCGAGCTGTGTAGAATCTACAAGTACCATCATTACCCGAATGGCATTCTGGAGCTCCCGAATGCAATTTGGAAATTTGGATCCCGAATGCCATTCGGGTCTGGGAGCCTCAGCTTTAGTATTATATGTATATGGCTCAGAGACGCGAATGGCATTCGGTATCCAAATTTCCGAACTACATTTGGGAGCTCCCAAATGCCATTCCGGTCTGGGAGCCATATGAGGCTCCCAGACCGGAATGGAATTCG
>NW_017307934.1:308883-325838 GCF_000935625.1 Nanorana parkeri | reverse complement strand
CTGAGGCTCCCAGACCGGAATGGCATTCGGGGGCTCCCGAATGCAATTCGGAAATTCGGATCCCCAATGCTATTTGGGTCTTGGAGATTCAGCTTTAGTATTAAACTCATTAAACTCATCCGAAACTAACGAAAATTCAGATTCCGTCCGAATCTGAAACCCGAACCGAATTGAATTTCGGATCCGAATCCCGAAATAATTAAATATCTGAACCGAATTTTTCCACAGCTTACATGTCTAACTGCTTGTATTTTAAGAAAATGCATTCAATTATGTATTAATGATTACAGAGCCTCATTATTTGGCATCTTTTATGTCTGCCTAATGTTCAGCTTTAAGTGATTCAAATAAGAGGCCTAAAAAAAAAAAAACCAAAATTATTTTGTCATTTTTACCACGCACCACAATAAGAGTTGGCTGAACACTTGACAAAGTTAAATTTATGTTTGCCTGGATTTTGCAGTTCTTGCATTTCAGGCGACCCGATGTCAAAATATTAGGCTTTTCAAAACACAGTAATTATACACTCTTCAATCATGAGACGCTCCTTTCCGCGACACCATTTCTGTCTTTTAATCTCTGTAGCACACTGGAATTATCTCTTCAATGCAGGCTAATTACTTATCGCAGAACTAGGGAAACAAATAAAATTACCATCATTAGCCGCAACCGACTTTTTCGTTATTTATTTTTATTTGACTGCGATCTGCTTCATTCTGAAACAAAATAATATGTATTTTAAAATGTGTGAAATTTTACTTTCAATGGCACATAACAAAAAAAAAAATTAGTTTACACGAACGGTGAATGGAGAAGTGTATTTAGCGTATGCGTGTTATTTTGAGTGGTGTCCCGCTTGGTGGTCATGTTTCAGGGGGAGGTGGACAAGTTCCACCGAAGGAGCTCACAATCTACTGTCCCTTCTAATCTTATACACACACAGCAGGGTCAATTCAGATGGAACACTACCATACTAGCAGGGGTGTCCCTAGCATAATCGCCACCTGAGGGGGAGGGGTGATGTTGATGGGGTGCTGGTGGTGCCACCTGAGGCAACAGCCTCCTGCCTCATAATAGGGATGGCCCTGCATGCTAGTATATATTCTGAGAAGAAATTAAGCTGACAGAGGAAAGACACATGAACATTTGTTAAAACGTGTTGGAGCTATATTGTAATAAATTAGGAGGATACTCACCTTGGCTTTTGTTACCCCCAGCCTCTCATGAGAGCAGCAATGCCATTTTTCATTTCACAAAGAACATATGCAAGCATGAACAGTAGGCGTTAAAGCAGACCTTACATTAAAAAACCAAGTCCACTTATGTGGCAGCCCCTTACCCCCCTATATAACTAAATACTAGAACGTGGTAGGCAAACTTTGGCCCCCGAGCTGTGTAGAATCTACAAGTACCATCATTACCCGAATGGCATTCTGGAGCTCCCGAATGCAATTTGGAAATTTGGATCCCGAATGCCATTCGGGTCTGGGAGCCTCAGCTTTAGTATTATATGTATATGGCTCAGAGACGCGAATGGCATTCGGTATCCAAATTTCCGAACTACATTTGGGAGCTCCCAAATGCCATTCCGGTCTGGGAGCCATATGAGGCTCCCAGACCGGAATGGCATTCGGGGGCTCCCGAATGCAATTCGGAAATTCGGATCCCCAATGCTATTTGGGTCTTGGAGATTCAGCTTTAGTATTAAACTCATTAAACTCATCCGAAACTAACGAAAATTCAGATTCCGTCCGAATCTGAAACCCGAACCGAATTGAATTTCGGATCCGAATCCCGAAATAATTAAATATCTGAACCGAATTTTTCCACAGCTTACATGTCTAACTGCTTGTATTTTAAGAAAATGCATTCAATTATGTATTAATGATTACAGAGCCTCATTATTTGGCATCTTTTATGTCTGCCTAATGTTCAGCTTTAAGTGATTCAAATAAGAGGCCTAAAAAAAAAAAAACCAAAATTATTTTGTCATTTTTACCACGCACCACAATAAGAGTTGGCTGAACACTTGACAAAGTTAAATTTATGTTTGCCTGGATTTTGCAGTTCTTGCATTTCAGGCGACCCGATGTCAAAATATTAGGCTTTTCAAAACACAGTAATTATACACTCTTCAATCATGAGACGCTCCTTTCCGCGACACCATTTCTGTCTTTTAATCTCTGTAGCACACTGGAATTATCTCTTCAATGCAGGCTAATTACTTATCGCAGAACTAGGGAAACAAATAAAATTACCATCATTAGCCGCAACCGACTTTTTCGTTATTTATTTTTATTTGACTGCGATCTGCTTCATTCTGAAACAAAATAATATGTATTTTAAAATGTGTGAAATTTTACTTTCAATGGCACATAACAAAAAAAAAAATTAGTTTACACGAACGGTGAATGGAGAAGTGTATTTAGCGTATGCGTGTTATTTTGAGTGGTGTCCCGCTGGGTATCAGTTTTTCCCGTAGACAGCTCAGACAAGCAATAAAAACCTGCGGGTGCGATGGTGACAGGTCCGCAGGGGATTGAATTATAGTAATATGGTCCTCTAAATAGACTTCAAAACATAGGCAAAGACTGGCAATATGACAATACATGGGCAACAAACGAGCAATAATTGCTATACATGGGCAAGAGGCAGTAATTGTGCAATTAAGGGCAATCGAGACAAGAGGCATGTATTCAATTCTTACAATAAACAGGATATGGCAACTGTGTAAATACAATGGACAATACATGGGTAACAAACAGGCAATTGTGACAATACGTGGGCATGAAATGGGGAATCATGACAAATATGTGGGCAACAAACAGACAATTGTGATAATATGTGGGCATGAAATGGGTAATCGTGACATTATGTAGGCAACAGGCAATTGTGACAATATGTGGGCATGAAAAGGGTAATCATGACATCATGTGGGCAACAAACAGACAATTGTGACAATACGTGGGCATGAAATGGGGAATCATGAAAGTAGGTGGGCAACAAACAGACAATTGTGACAATACAATTGTGAAAACGTTACAGAATGCAGGAAACAAGAAGGCAACAGTAACGCTAGAAGCAACACATGGGCAATTGTTACAATACGCAAGCAACAAACAGGCAACCTTTACGTGATATCATATTTGTTACAATATCTAATGTCATGTTTCTAGCAGAACTCCAGCTTCTTCCCTCCATTTCCCTATGATGTACACCCATATTGACCATTTTTTACACTGCACTTAGCATTCAGTCATCCTAAAATTGCTTCTCCAAAGCTGACGTATCTCCGTATACGCTGTGTTTTAAGTAGTTGTTTTCGCAAGCCCCCCAAATTTCCTAAGACCACCATGACCATGCTAAGTCAAAACATAAGCCGAACTCAAAGTGATAGATGAAAACATCTTTCAAGTTGTGCTGGTGAGGTTCTGACATGTTGCTGGTTGTGTCACTATGGCCATGAATGTGTCCCTGTGTACACATTCCTAACTGTTCCACTATGGCACCAATTATGTCCCCGTAAACATATGCCTGGTTGTGTCACTATGGCACTGATTGTGCCTCTGTGTACAACTGGAGCAGCTGTCCATGGCATCCAACCAGCAACTCTCTTTTAATTTTAAAATCTTAACTGAACAAACTGAAGAGAGAAGCTGATTGGTTGCCATGGACAACTGCTCCACATTGTGTCTGCTCCAGTTTTGATAAATTCCCCTCAAAACATTTTGACAAGTTTTTTACATAGGGGGAATAACAGAGGGATAAGCAAAATAAAAACAAATGAAGAGGAGGAGATACAACACACGACCCAACACCAGATACGTCCCTTTAATGAGGCAGCCTGAGGCTGTTGGGTCACCTGGCCCCCTTTACAGCCAGAGTGTCCCAAGTTCCTAAGAGCTCTTAGCAACCTGTGACGCTCTGGATGGTGTCCCACCCAACTTGTTGATTTCACTAGTTGCCAGGAGCTGAGCAGGATGTTCTGGCTGGCGTCCAACCCAGCTAAATGAGGTCGCTGGTTGCCAGGAGCTGAGCAGGATGTTCTGGCTGGCATCCCACCAAGCTCAAGGATGTCATTGGTTACCAGGAGCTGAGAAGCATGTTCTAGCTGGAGTCCCACCCAGCTCGCTTATGTCACGGGTTGCAAGGAGCTGAGCCGGATGTTCTGGGCGGTGTCCCAACCAGCTCACTGATGTCATTGGTTGCCAGGAGCTGAGGGGGATGTTTTGGCTGGCGTCCCACCCAGCTCAATGATGTCACTGGTTGCCAGCTGAGCAGGATGTTCTGGGTGGCATGATGCCCAGCTCCTGGCAACTAGTGACATCAGTGGGGGGGACGCCAGACAGGGGTACCCTGCATCCCCGTAACGTGCAACACCACCACCACCATACCCCCTACTCCCACCCTTGGTAACGTGCACCACCATCCCCCAACCACCCCCTCTGGCGGTGAAAATTGTAGGAATGTAGGGACAACACTTTTTGCTCCCCATAATCCAGATGTTGGGTTGATCTTCAGCCACGGTGGCTCCATCGGTGGGATGTGAAGAGTGAATTCTGATGGAAAATTTATTCCATAAAAGCAACAAACCTGACGGGCCAAAAAAAAAGTGCAAAACAATCCCCCAAAACCACCATCTGCCGCTTTATGTACATAACCCTTATAAAGTTTTTTTTGTTTTCACAGGCAGACAAAACTTTATTCGGTTTGCAATACATTTCCCTTCCAAAGGTTTTTATTTTCCAAAGCTTTTTACTTGAGTATGTGTATTATGTCTGACAGCTATCATGCCCTTTGAGGGCAAAAAAAAAAGCTTTAAAACGCTTCTTGAGATTGTTACTTATTGTGAAATTTGGATTCCCAGCTTGTACTCCAACCTAAAAATAGTTTTACGACAGGAGGGAGATCCAAGCACAGGAGAAAGACATTTATGAGGCCTTCAGTCCTTCTGCTGTACAAATGCTTTTTTTTTGGATAGACTACTCTGAGTGAAAGCGCACTCTGTGGGTACGAATTGAATGATAATGATGTCTACCTGCTCTGCTTTAAACCTGCTGATTTATCCTGCGATAGCCACTCCAAAAATAAAGCATTGTGATATTGTTAGCTCTGGGTCTGTTTTAAAAACTCAGCAAGCAAAATTTCCCTTTTGCTTAGAAGCGGAGGAAGTTTTACAACCTTTTTATTGCTTTTTACGTCTCCACTGGGGTGATTTCCCCCATTTTCTGTTGTGGTGACACCCTGTCATTGGAACAGGAAGTGATGGGAAATCTTCCATGGCAGATATGGAAAAAATTCAAACCCTGACAGAGGCTCAAGTCAAATATTTGTGAAAGTGTTCAGTTTTATATTATTAGGGGGTAGCCAAACTCTGGCCCTCCAGCTAAGGCGAAACCAAGTACTATACCCATCATGCATCTGCCTCTGGCTCTGGGAGTCATGCCTGTGCCCAGGGTCCACCCCTTTAATAAGGCAGCCTGGGGCTGCTGACTCAGGCGGTATCTCTTTGGGTCACTTGGGTGGCATGGCTCCTCTGCTGCACAATGATTGCAGTGTGCCTGCTGCCCCCTTTCCAGCCACAGCATCCCAGCTTGCTAATAGCTGGGCTGGGAGATGTGTAAGGGCCATACACATCTCCCTGCTCAGGTCTTAGCAACCTGGGACACTCTGGCCAGTGTCCCACCGAGCTCCCGGCAACCAGTGACATCACTAGTTGCCAGGAGCTGGTCGGGACGATAAACTGGGTGGGGAGATGCAGAGCCTGCAAAGGGTGGTGCCACTTCAGGAAGGAGACTGCAGTTAAGTAACACTTACAAGCCTTGTCCTTTCACCAGCCTGTAACTAGACAGTAAAAGAAGAAGCAGAAGACCGATGAGCGTATCCTCTTGAAATGCATACATGGGAGCTGAAGCATTTGTAATTCTGCTCAGTCAGTCTTGAGATTCAGGCACCCCTGGCAGAGAGAACAGATAGCACATGGACCTCCCGGCAAACTGCACAGTATCTACAGTCTGGTCCAAGCATGTGACTAGGCAAAGAAGGACCTGGAACCGCTTACCCTTACCTAAATCCACAGCCATATGACATGCTGGACTCAAAGCCTTTGTTCTGAACTGCAGAGTGGGAGGATTCCTCTGCAGGTGTACATCTCACAGCCTGGCTGATATTGACATTTCCCTTTGGATGTCCATTGGTGGGGTCCTCATAGGTTCCACTAGACACTTACAGCAGGATGATGCCCGGACTAGATCAATTTATAAATAATAATAATGAGCGAACTGGTCTGGATATTCACCAAACCTAGCTAGAAATCGCTCGGCGTACATCCAAGTAAACAGAACCCAGGGCCGGCTGTGTCCTCGCAGCCAATGATGCTGCATCATCACTGGCAGCAGGTGGGAAACCTGTTCAAATCTCCCATTTGGTGACCTGGAAATAGATTTGATTACAGCCAAACTCATGGTCGACCTGAACCCAAAGTCTATCCCTAGTTAAAAAAACAAATGTATTATTATATTACTAGCATACGTACTAGGGATGCACCGATACCGTTTTTTTTGGTATTGAGTACTATACTGGTGCTTCCCATAGCAGGCTTCCCCGACAATCAGGAAGCCAGGTTGTGTGTAATGACATGCCATCCGGCTTCCTGATTGCCCGGGAAGCTGGTTCAATGTTGTTGATTGTGATTGGCCCGGGAAACCGGCTTTCCAGTCAATCAGCATCAAGCCAGCTTTTCTGCCAATCAGGAAGCTGAGCGGTAAGTAATGACACACCTCCCAGCTTCCTTATTGGCCGGGAAGCCAGCTCCACGCTGATTTGGTGGAAAGCTGGCTTCTCAGCCTATCAGCATCAAGTCAGCTGTTCGGCTGGCTCCATGTTGATTGGCCGGGAAGCTGGCTTCCCAGCCAATCAGCAAGGAGGTAGCTGTTCGGCTTTATGATTGCCCAGGGAAGCCAGCTCCATGTTCCCCTATGGCACTGCCAGTCAGAGAAAATCTTCCTCTGACCGGAAGTGCCGGTATCAGGGAAGATATCGGAGCATTACGAGTACTCGCCCAAATACTCAGTATCGGCACCGATATGCATCTCTAATACATACCCACATTGTCTTTATGTTAGTCTTCTTATGTTAGTCCTTGAACAACAGCACTGGAAGGGGGAGTAACAGAGCCAATCAGGGTCGTTCTGTGTTGCACAGTGCATGCTTACAGGAGAGGAGAGGAGTGAAATTACCTCATCAGTCTGCTGTTGCTCCTTCACTGTCCAATCCAAGGCAGGGGAGAGTTCTGGACCAGGTTGTATTGTGTTACTTGCAGCAAGGTCCGAGACCTGATTTTGCCATCGTGCATGAAAGCCTGGACACAAGACTGGAAGGTTCTTTGGTAAGTAAGGCATGTGAGATATTTCAGTTGTGTATTGAGCTGTTTGTCTGGAGCCCATCGTTTCCCATGCTATGGCTACGTAGGGCGTATGAAGCACATAAACAGCTGAACAAAACTGCAAGTATTTGGAGAGGTTTAAAGTTTATATACTTATTTCAGCTCCATTTTTAGCTATTTGGCCAAAGTTCAGATTTTGAATCATTTCTGGGTTTTAGCCCTGCCTCCTAAAGCCCCTCAGTGCCATATGCCGTTAGCAATTTCCATTAGTCAGCGGCACAGAAAGAGCACATGTCGAAAAATTACCAACACTCTAAATAAAACATGTTATCTGGGTGCTAAACAAGCTCCAGATTATACATATTGTTAAAATGTGTATCCATGGCGAGCGCAGCAAATTGCATAGCACAATGTATTGATATAGCAGGATAGAATTTTCATCCCCATCCAAATAAAAGTGTAATAACTCCCGCCGCCGAATCTATAAGTATCCTGCATTTCGCTAACAGCAGACTGCAATTTATATGGCCAACCACTTCAAGTATTCCTGTTTATCACAAATAAAACACTGTTATAAGCAGGGCTCGAAAGTGTCAGCTTAGGAAGGAGCCCCGTGAAATCCCCGAGAAGGTTTTATCGCATTCCACAGTCACAAGATACGTTACTTAATACAAAATGAGAGTCAGCGTATACAGAAAAGTTACTTAGAGACTAATTTTTATATAGGCATAGTAAAGTCTAAAAGCAGCCTCCTAAAACTGACTCGGCTCAGGAGCAAGCCGTCTAAGATCTAAAGTGTATGTCAAAGCAAAACCTTTCTTTCTTAGTTTTGTATAGTGTGGGGAAGCGTTAGAACCCCAGCTAGGTTCGTATTGCTAACCATTGCTCTATTATAGAGATTTCCCCTCATTTCCTGTCCAGCAGACAGAGTTTAACCGAACAGGAATTGAAGCGAATTCTCCAACAGGAATAAAAATTCATTTTTTAGTAGGATAGGGGAAGGGTAGGACTCTTGCGGGATTTGTTTCCTCTGTCTGTATCCCTGTTGCTGATTATTCTTCACTTCCTGTCTGATAAAAGCTGTCAGCAGGACAGGAAGTGAGGGGAAAGCTCTCTACTGGAGCCAGAAGTGTATCTAAAACAAATTGTGCCCCTGGTATCCCACCCAGCTACTGGCAACCAGGGGTATCACCTTTGGTAATTAGGAGCAGGATATGCTCTTTTTTCTCAGTTTATAAGAGTGCCACAATTCCTATGCCTGCCCCACTCTTCATTAATTTGTTAAACATTTACATTAAACAGATACATTAAATATTGTATCTAAATACTTCATATTTTTTATTCATGTGTTCACCCAACTATTTACAGCCTGTTGAAAAGCTCTGCTATTTATAGGATGAAGGTGACATTTTCACGCATCTGGAAGACTTATCCCAGTCATTCATAAACTCCAGTCAGCTATAAAAAATGCCATTAGAGTTTTTCCTCCCCATACTGTATGTGCAGTATATCAGTGTTTAATGCTTGCTCGCTTACTTACTCTAGGGAGCATTGTAATAGAGAGAATTACTTACCGTTCTCAGTTCCACAGGCCTCCTTCCCACTGGTTCAAGGATGGCTGGCAGTCCTACAAAGCCATTTCTCTTTTCCTGATCGCTTGACAGCCCCCTCGCTGTCATCATCATGAACAATGCAGGAGCAGTGACCACCAATGGTCCTTCATTGTACGTGAGGATATTGATTGCCTGCCCACATTTCGGGCACTATTGTCTTGTCTGATGAAAAAGATGTTAGATTAATCAGATCAATTTGGATTAAATCATATAACACCCAACAATTTAGAAATGCAGGGTCGCTACTTTTGTTACCCATGGTCCATGTTTGTGTTGTAAAGTAGCCACCACCCCTAGCCAGCTCTCATGATGGACTACAATCTCATGTTTAGTTTTCTCATTTGTATTGTGATTGTAGTCCATCATGGGAATGAGCTCGGAGCAGTAGCTACCTTACAACACACACAGGGACTATGGGAAGCAAAAGTAGCCACCCTCCAGAAGGAAAAACAGTGCCAGCACCAATTCAGAGATGATTTGAGGATCTACAGCCGAGTGATACACAAATAAAAGGGGAACAAAAGGAGTTTTACGCTAAGTGAAACAATAGTATTTAACCAAACTCCAGGGTTTCAATGGACTGTTCAGAAAAATGGCTATCCCCTGTAAATAGAAATCCCTAAAGTGGAGGTGGTCTAGTAAACAGATAACAATTAAATATCGTATAACAAAATTTAATGATGAACAATTACACGTAAGAACACCTATAACAAAACATCTAAAAACCAATTAAAATAGCTTCCCTAGGGTCACCCTGGTATAGTGATACGGGTGTTCAATCTATGGATCTCCCAAGTGGGAGGAATTCTCTGGTGCAGACACGATGGTTGTATATCAAAAATAGAGACAGAGTATCGGAGCTGTACTCACATGGCGTGTAACCCGAAGGGGGGACAGTCCTGATTAGATCCCGCAACGATACATGCATGTAGTATTTTCAGAAGAATGTATCCGTATATGGCAATTTAATTCCAAAGGATCTGATTCATTCGTGGATCGGAGGCTACTGTGGATGCCTTTCCCCCAGCCTGTTAGGACTCACACCAATCCGTGGGATTTAATTCCAAAACAAAGGAAAAACTTCAAGGAATGTTTCCACCAGTGCGGCCGCACTCTCGGGTGGATTACAATGGAATCCTCACAGCGGTGTGTCCGGTGACACGGCAAGAATGGAGAGCTGTGTGCGTTCACACTAACAGAGGCTCGCTCACTTTCCCCGGTCTCCGCTGCATTCAAACAGATTCTGCTGCTGCTGTGCTCAGGCAGTGTCCGCATCGGCTTTGCACCGTCCCTTGGACTCGGAAGCAGTAGAAGTACTTCGTTGTCACCCGATCGTATAAAAAGTCAATAGCGGGTGTCCTGGGAAGCTTAAGCACGCGCTGCACTGACGCGTTTCCCCCGACAACCGGGGCTTCTTCAGAGGGACGTGTGTTTGGATTTTCTAAAGGTGCCCTACCCTAGAACTCAGGTTTTATATGCCCTCCCCAAGATCCACAAATCACTAACAATACCCCCCGGCAGGCCTATAGTCTCTGAGTGTGGATCACTGACTGAAAATGTGAGCTCATATATAGACCACTTCCTTAAACCACATGTCGAGTCCTTGACCTCATATGTCAGGGATACCCCACATTTAATCTCATTGATCCATGATTTAGAAGTGCCCGAGGACGCTCTCCTGGTGGGTCTAGATGTTGAGGCCCTATACTCTTCCATTCCACATGCCAAGGGGCTAAAAATGACCGAAAGGTTTTTGGCTACATTGGGAACATCTGAGAGTATGCATAATGCCTTCCTCCTGCAACTTTTAGAATTTCGTTTTGACGCATAATGTCTTTCTTTTTGGTAACCAGCATTATTTGCAAAAACAAGGCACTGCCATGGGGACAAAATGTGCACCCTCCTACGCCAATTTATATCTGGCCGGTTGGGAGCAGGACCTATTGGATAGGGAGGACTTGTCCATGTACCCGTGCCATGTATTATCTTGGCACAGGTACATAGATGATATCCTGATACTATGGACGGGGGGAGATAACTTGCTGAAAGACTTTGTTGACATCTTGAATATTAATGACCTCAATTTGAGATTCACCCTAACATTCGATAGTGATAGGCTACCCTTCCTGGACATCTTGGTGTGTAAGAACGCTAGAGGGGTCCTATACACCAGCCTATACAGGAAGGATACGGCGGGCAACGCCATCCTTGAAGCCAATAGTGCCCACCCACAAAGTTTGAAGAACAGCATCCCGTACGGCCAATATTTGAGGGTCAGAAGGAACTGTACCATGGACATTGATTTTGAAAGAGAGGCTCAAAATGTAAGGATTAGGCTACGGGCAAGAGGTTACCCGAATAAAATACTCAAAAAAGCATATCAGCGAGTAAAAGGTAGATCTGAAATGCCTATTAACAAAAATTAAAATAAAAATAAGAATAAAGCTGAATCACAAAAGAATGACAAAGAGGATTCCCTTGTGATATTGATCCTGACTTTCAATAACCAGCATAAAGAAGTATCAAAGATCTTTCAAAAACATTGGCACTGCCTAACTAGGGATCCTAGAATCTCTAAGTTCTTCAATACTAAACCCACTATTACTTACCGACGATGCCCTTCCCTTAAAGACAAACTGACGAGTAGCGACTTCTGGAACTAGAGTGGCCCTTGCTGCAAATATCCAGGCACCTTCCAGTGTCAGAGGTGCAAATTCTGTCGATATGTCCAGATTGGAGCAGAGATAACTACCCCGCGGGGAAAGCGTTTCAAGTCCCGCCACTTTGTGAACTGTGAGACAAAGGGTGTTATTTATTTAATGCTGTGCAAGTGTGACATGTTCTATGTGGGCAAAACGAAACGAATGTTTAAAAACAGAATCTCAGATCACCTGGCTGACATATCGGCCAGGGATCTGAGGTCACCTATAGTTAGACATTTTGTCAACATACACAATGGACATATCGACAGACTTCGTTTCTTTGCACTGGACAGGGTCCATCAACCTAGACGTGGGGGGGATTGGGACACATCTCTTCTACAAAGAGAATGTAGGTGGATCCATCAGACGGACTCTCATGAGGCACCAGGGCTTAATGACGTGATTAATTTTAGTTGTTATCTTGAAACCTAGTGACATTCAAACATAGTGCTTTTTATCCCATGTATGTAAGGTATAGCGAGTATTAAATTGATCTTCCGGATGATGTTGACAGTAGAGTCTAGAACACCTGCTGGAGTCCAATTGGACATTATATAGCTAAATGTTTTGTAAGACCATTGGATTGCAATTTTAAAATATGTGGGGGACCCCCGGAGCTCCGGATTTTGCTGGTTCACAATAGCTTAAACTATAGTTCTAGGGCATTAATATATTGGGCACCCATTTATAGATTTATGCCTGTAAAATCCCTCTGTGAGATTTTTTCCATTTATGGATTCACTTTCTACACTCCATATGAAAAAGACATATAGATATATATATATATACTCTATATCACTCTCTATAATCTAAAGGCTAACGGTGACCGCAACCCTGGATTTCTTTTATTACATGTCACAGCTTACAACTGACCCAGCAAGATCCGGAGTTCACTGATTGATTTATATTTTGTATTATACTTGATCTATATCGAATTATGATTATGAAACTGTATGGATCTATAACCACTTGTATGTGTTAAGAGCAATCCCCGTTTGGGGTGCTCTGTTGTGAAGGGTCCCCTAGCATGTTTCCCTATTAGGCCGACTTCAATAATGTATGGGCAGACATGAAGATTATCCTTCATACTCCTTCATCTGTCATGTCGGGGAAACCCATGCACAGACGAAAAATAAGACATCAGATTAATCTAGAGAATATGGCTATGGCCCCACGAATGCCGCTATACTGAACCGTATTAGGGAAACCAACTCTCTTTGATTACATGCTCGTATGTGTCCGAGTGAAAACCGGATACCAATTAGCTCTTATCAGTAAACTACTTAACACACCTATGCAGGACACCAAACACACGCCCCTCTGAAGAAGCCCCGGTTGTCGGGGGAAACGCGTCAGAGCAGCGCGTGCTTAAGCTTCCCAGGACACCCGCTATTGACTTTTTATACGAGAGTGCAGCCGCACTGGTGGAAACATTCCTTGAAGTTTTTCCTTTGTTTTGGAATTAAATCCCACGGATTGGTGTGAGTCCTAACAGGCTGGGGGAAAGGCATCCACAGTAGCCTCCGATCCACGAATGAATCAGATCCTTTGGAATTAAATTGCCATATACGGATACATTCTTCTGAAAATACTACATGCATGTATCGTTGCGGGATCTAATCAGGACTGTCCCCCCTTCGGGTTACACGCCATGTGAGTACAGCTCCGATACTCTGTCTCTATTTTTGATATACAACCATCGTGTCTGCACCAGAGACTTCCTCCCACTTGGGAGATCCATAGATTGAACACCCTTATCACTATACCAGGATGACCCTAGGGAAGCTATTTTAATTGTTTTTAGATGTTTTGTTATAGGTGTTCTTACGTGTAATTGTTCATCATTAAATTTTGTTATACGATATTTAATTGTTATCTGTTTACTAGACCACCTCCACTTTAGGGATTTCTATTTACAGGGGATAACCATTTTTCTGAACAATGATACACAAATAAGGTACCTTTTTGTTCATAGTTGAGGTACTTGAATACATTTTTAATATTAACTTCTGAGTTAATGTCACTTTAACTCTGTTCCTGTCCACTTAGCAACTTTGGTTGTTCCTGCCCAACATTGTGTGTCCCTGCTCCTCCATTTACATTCTCCATAATATAAAGTGTGTCATCAATCCAGCAGGGATGTTGGAAGCCCCTTATAAAGGGCATGGCAGGTGTGCAGACCCGGAAACCGAAAAGCAGAGATCTCATCAACATAGATATAAGAAGACATCAGGTGCATCAATTCCCCAGCTTCTACCAAAAACGTAAATATATGCTTTGTACAGACTGACCCTTTAATATTTGAACTGAAAGGCACAGGTATTTTAATACATGTCAATAGAAGGAACATATGAATTCAGGAATTCTCATGGCCTGAGATCATGCCATTTCTAGAGCAGAGCCTTTTCTTCAATAATCCTGAACATTGAGAAGCCAGTGCTTACTCATTAGAATGAACAACTTTTCTTTTATCTCCAGAAATAGAGCCATCCTTCGGGTACCTCGCCTATGATTTGTCTGTACAAATCGTGCATCCCCAGCAATATGGATCATTTTGGTGTTGCATGTTCTGAGCCTGTCACCTAATTATTCACAAGTAAAGCCTACATAAAATTTAGATCTGAGGACGGGGAAAACAGAAAGTGACATGAGCGAAGTCGAGCGGAATGGCGCTGCTACTGTTCTCAGCTAATGAGATGACACCGGCCACAAGTGCTCCACGGCTACAAATAATCTCCAGCAACTGATCTGTTTAGCAAACGGAGGTTTAGAAGGCAGAAAAAATAATTTCTTGAAAGGGGGTTTTTCTTTTAAAATGCAACTGTCATAAACGTGCTTGTTCTTTGAATGGATAAAAGTGTGTTTTTTAAAACAAAATTGTTATTATTATACAGGATTTACATAGCACTATAAAATAAGTGGGTGTTATGAACAAATATAATAAAGGTGGACTCCAAAAATACACCACCGTTTAATCCAGTTTTGCATTAGGAATTGGCGTAAGTACATAAATCTAGCTTTATATCAGCTTCTAGTAGCACCTAAACCTCCAGAGGGAGGGGCAACACCCTGAGCCAATCAGAACTCTGCTTCTGTGCATGTGTTGTCTGTGAGCATGCTCATAGGAGGGAAGAGCACAGGGGGGCATATAAGTATAATGTTGCTCCTTATGCTGTACCATCACAGACTGGAATCAGGTTCTGGACCAGTCTGGATCAATTATTAGTATCAGTGTACTGTTGACTCTTCATTGCCCTGTCACAGGCTGGGTCAGATTCTGGAACAGGCTGTATTGATTATTGGTATCAGTGTACTGTTGCTCCTTCGTTGTTCAGTCACAGGCTGGGACTTGGCTGTATTGCTTAAAAGTAGTCTGCAGAGAGGTTTTGGTCCAGATCTGTACTCTTTGGTAGGTAAGCTTGGATCGCATGGTCTGAACAGCACCGTGGCTTAGTAGTAAGCACTTCTCCCTTGCAGCACTGGGGATCACCAGTTCAAATTCCCAGTCAGAACACTATCTGCATGTAGTTTGCATGCTCTCACTGTGCTTGAGTGGGCTTCCTCCCACACTCCAAATACAGGCTGGTAGGTTAATTGGCTCCGGTCTAAATCAGCCATAGTATGTATGCATGTGAGATAGGAACCTTGGATTGTAAGCATAACTTGACCAAGTCTACTGCGCATGGTCCCATTTTTTGTACCATAGGCAAACAGGCAGTTGCGCGCACGGGTCGCGCATCAGGACGTATGCGCACAGGTGCACTAATCTGGCACACAGGAAGTGATGCAGTACCTCTGAATTGATCTCCCTATTTAAAGCAAGCACAGCCTGTTCTTAATTGCTGGATGGTTTTTCAGCTTGTCCCTGTGATCCTGTTTGTTCTGCCTGTTCACTGCTCCTGTATCTTGACCCGTATTGTACCTGACTGCTTCTAATTGCTGCCTGCCTTCTGACCTTGGAATTGTTAATGGACCTTGCCTCAGCCTCATCCCTTGTACTTTGCTGCCCGACTGGTGTGACCCCTGGCTTGCCTGACCTTTATTCTGCCTACTGCTCTGGTACCCTGCTATCCCCCTGGTGTGACCTCAGCTCTGCTCTACCCGATCCCGATTCTGGACTTCAGCCTGGCACGGTGTTGCCCCTTCCACTAGCACCCCTGCTACTTGCTGTTTCTTAGGCTCTGTTCCCATCCTCAGAGTTTGGGGAACACAAGGTGCAAGGGGAGCCTCCTCATCCAACCAGTCTCCAGCCAGGTACGTGATAGTAAGCTCCTTGAGGGCAGGGTCTGATGTGAATGTGCAGTATGTACAGGAGAGAACTGAGTAAATTGTTGGCACTATGTAAATATCTGTAATAAATGAACAGAATTACAACTCCTTTGGTAATAAGAAAAAGAGTTACAACATGTGAATATAGCTATTTCCCTGGTGTTCATCTTATGAAATATATAATACATTATTCAGGGGAAGCCTCTGGTTGCTTGTCTGGGTTGGGGTGTGGTTGTGGAAAGTGCAAGTCATGAGTCCACAGCCCAGGGAGCAGGGTAATGGTGCCTTTTTTTGGGAAGTGGAAAGTGGCCAGACCAGGGGATGGCTTGAAGGTTGTAAGAGGCTGTTAGTTCAGGAAGGAAACACAGTTGGACATCAGACTAATGAAGGAGAAAGGAGGAAATATTAAAACCAGCAGAACACATTTCTTCTAACATTACAGCCTGATGTAATCTGTGATTACAGGATTCATTCTGTTCCAACCAGTTGGTTACAGTTGGATTAGGAAATGGTCGTATGTCTTTGCTGTGAGATATCTCCAGGCTATCTGGCATGTTCTCTTGCGGAGAATCACTTGGTGGTTGGGTCTTGCTGTCTTAGAACTATTGTGCCTGCAGTCACAGATCAGCTGACACCAAATTTGTCTACTGATCCAACTGATGATTGGATCTTCTTGTTGTGCCTTGTGCCTTTGGCCACCGAGGTTGTCTGCGGAGGGCTCCTAGCTACAAACATATCACGTTTGGCCAGCTAGAACAGGTGTGTTTAAAGAAAGACCTATGAGTATTTGTATGGATCATCCAAGTCCAACCACCACCTAGAGTCTGCACGTAGCTTTTTTCATCTATAATTTAATTTCCAAGTATTCTTTAATTAATAATTAATCCATGGGTATGTCAACATAATACAGTTCACTGCAATTAACCTGATAAATGATTATTATTTACTCAGTAAACAGTAAGAAAATAAATAATTAACAAAAAGAAA
>NW_017307934.1:294491-307915 GCF_000935625.1 Nanorana parkeri | reverse complement strand
CTGCTCTGTGTCCCAGCGGGGATGAAAGGAATCACGGCCGCGCCGACAAAACGGCAGGAAAATGTCACTTTCGGCATTTAGCCGAAAGTGCCATTTTCGGCCGGCGCCCCCCCCTTCACTTTTCGCCCGGGGCCCGCGCCCCTGCTGCCCCCCCGGTTGTTACGCCACTGTTCCTGGTATGAGGTAATGTGGCACTCCCCCACAATGTAGCACTTATTGCCTAAGCAGCAAATGGCCAAGCTCAAGTGCAGTCATGTGGGAGCAAAGGGGAGAGTGCCTAGCACTTTGTAAGTTTTGACTTGCTCTGCAAGACAAAACTTACACAAGAACCTTGCGTATACTGGGGATGGGAATGCTGGGAAGGAAGTATGCAATGCTTAAAGCCCAGCTCCAGGCCAAAAGCAAAGCAACACTTTCTACCCCCACCCCACCTTTATCTAGTAGTGGATTGTTATTGCTTTTTAAAGCTTCCAAAACCCAGAATCACATCCCTGAATCAGGAATCATGAGGTCATGATTAGGGTTGCCACCCCGGACAGTCCGGTTTTTGAATGCTGTGTGGTTTCATGGCAGCAGAAACCCAGACACAAGATGTCAGGCAGCAGACAGGGGCAACCAAAATTAAGATAGGGGCTACCCCACTGAAAATAGTCTCAAATGTGATATTTACATATGAATTGGTGGCACTATTTACATATGAATAAGCCACGGCTCATTCTCCCCAAAAAATGTTTGCGCGTCGCTGGAGTGTTCGTGTTTCACTTGAAGAAAAGGTGGCAACCCTACCTATGATTGACACTTTAATCATCCAATTGGCAGTGTCCACATTATCGGGAAGCTACATGGGTATTGCAGGAAGCACCCTCCCACACTGGAGGGGATTTTTTTTTTCCTGGAGTAGAGCATAGTAATGTAATCCTCTTATAATCCTCAAAGGTCATTGGTGAGAACACGTTTAATGGAATCATTGTGTAGGCCATCAATCTGACTATGGTGTGGCTGGTATATGGCAGTTTGGGGTGAGGAAAAGGGACTGAATGGGATTTTGTCGGTTTCATGGGTTAAAGGATGGTGGTTGCCAGTTGGGTATGGCGGTCATTAGGAAAGTGCAGATTGGTGACCATCAGTTGTTGAGGAAGTAGAGGATTGGTGGTCAGCTCAGGAATCATGTTGACTGGTGTCTGTCAATGCTGGAAGATGGATGCCAATTTCTGGGGATCCAGGGGGTCAGTCCAGAAAGGCTGAGGGTGGGTATCCATCAGTCAGTGGTGCTACTCTTTATAAACATTGTTATCCAGCATGGTCTGGTGTCATATTGCTCCACCACAAAAAACAGTGCATGGTTCATTTCACATGCAGCTCCAAGATTGGGGAACTCACACCACACGTCTATCCCCATGGCTCCATCCCTTGACATGTTTAGAAGGAAATTAAAGACACACTTATTTACTCAAGCTTCATTGGCCATTCCCAATACAATACTGTTTCTGCATTCCCCATATTTTAAAATGTGCTTTGAGCCCTCAGGGAGGAAAGTGTTATAAGAAATACTTATTATATTATATTATTTTTTTTCTATTATTAATATTGTTCAGTCAAATATGATGACGGCGCATACATTGTATGTTCCCAACGTTTTATTACCATTTTACACGAGGCTTGTCACATATAAGAGAATAGGCAGTAATGGAATAATGAATTATAGATTTATTTATTTATAAGTATACATATTTACATTTTGTTTACACTGTTGCTGCATGTTACCACATGTACTTTAAGCCTTGCAATAATATACATTGCTCTGAGACAGCCCATTCAAAATGAATGGCCTGACAACGCACCAAAGATGGTGCATGTTAGTGAATTGTCACTCACTGTGCGGCAAGACACAGCCTTCAGTAATGTTCGATGCGGTGTCATTCAGAATAAATGGCATCACACCAATGCATGTAACGTTCGCTACCAAGCAATATCGCATTGTCATAGTGTGAAAGGGTCCTTAAAGGTACACTGTAAAAAATAGAACCGTTTGTTGTTAGTTACGCTCACTCAGGATACAAAGCCCACCTGCCGAGTGACATTGATTTTTATCCTGGCTTTCAGCTGGCTGCAAATGTTGTTACATCCCTGTGATTGTCAATATGTTATATCTTTTTGTTTGAACCACCATAAAGCTCTCTCTCTGTCAGCATGCTCTTTCTTAGCCCATAGCCACTGCAGCACGACTGATCAGCTCCTTGTGATGGTATTCACTCTGCTAGTCTAAGCCCTGCTATGCAGGGATTGCAAGAGGCTGATACCAGCTCGAATTTGAGTACACTGCTAACATTAAAAACATATATAGTCCTTAGACCACTGGAGCCTGGGGGAAACAAGGCTGAAGGAACCTGTCTAGGAGGCAGGTGGGATTGAGTATTGGGTGACAGATTCTTCTTTATTTTCACTCCCTAGAAAAAATGACCGGCCAGAGTGTCCCAGGTTGCTAAGAGCCCTTAGCAACCTGTGGTGCTCTGGCCAGCATCCCACACAGCTCATTGATGTCACCAGGAGCTGAGTGGGACACTCTGGCTGGCATCCTGCCTAGCTCCTGGCAACCAGTGATGTCAATGAGCTGGGTGGGACGCCGGACAGAGTCTAAGGTACTGCCCACCACCAGCAACACCCCCCAATGATGTGCACCGACATGCAGTGATGGCAACCCCTATGCAGTGAGGCCACCAACCTCCACCTCACCCCATAGCGTGCACCACCAGCACCAACACCCCTCAGGCCTCAAAAAGTATAGGGACACCCCAGTCCTATTCGGCTGCACTGTAAAATGCCTGCTGAATCTGGCTGCAACAAATAATATTAAACTGCAAAACTCTGCTGAATCTAGCTGCCCCAGATGGACTTCCTATTAAGCACATTTACAATGTTTTCCACATAACACGAGCCCGGGGTTGCACTTTGTTGGAAAGTTATGTACGGCTCTCTGTCTTTCTTCAGCAATACATTTAGGATGAGTTGAAGAAACACTGCAGAATGTCAGTCTTCACCGAAAAAAATAACTCAGTGTCAATACCTGCTGGCTTTTTCAACAGTTTTCTGCGCTCGCATCGATATGACCCATATGTTGTTTGTAGAATGGTTATATTTTTCTAGACTTTGTCAGGTCTCTGTAAGGAACCAAACAACGGGAACATAAATCAGACATCTCCCAAACAGCTCATCTGCAAAGCCCTTTCGGTAAATTGAAATCTTGTTTTATGTGTTCTCATTCTCTCTCCTCTACGGCAGAAATGTTCCCATTCAGCATTTTGTTAGTTTAAAGCGGCTCTGTCTTCCTGCAACAGAAGATGGGGAATGCTTTCCTCTCTGGTGGGTGGTGAGCCGGAACTCCTATAATTTTCAGCACTGTAGACTCTTACAAAGTTTTAAATTGCGTTCCCCGCAGCCCACTGTGGTTGCCTGCGAGCCCCAGTGCCATTACTGAGTCCTGTATTGATGTAGAGGCTGAGAAAGGAACCATAGCATGCAATGGGGGGTGCAGACATTCAATACTTCACGATAGGAATGAGATCGGGTTTGGTCTGAACTTGAGTTTGTCTGAATTTGAAGGAAGTTTTCAGTGATGGCCCAATCAGCTGTGACCAGGCATTCCCTGTCGCTGTAGGTAAACAAAGGGTCAGGATGCTGGTGATATTATTGCCCTCTTATGGCCACATGGCCATTTTTGGTCAATGACGTTGATCTGCCATGGCTATTTGGTTATAAAAGGTTAAAAACGTTGATCTGATATGGCCATTTGGCCATATAAGGTCAATGAGGTTGATGTAATAGGGCCATTTGGTCATATAAGGTCAATGACGTTGATCTGATATGGCCATGTGACCATATTTGTTTTTTTATGTCATCAGCATACTCTCCCTTTGTTTATGTACAGCTACAGAGTGGGGGATTATCTATCCACAGCTGATTGGGCACTGAAAGCTTCCTTCTGAGTTTGGACAAACTCAAGTTCAGTCTGAACCTGAGCTTATTCCTACTTGCCCTCAATAAGTTGAAGGTTTAGGATTTTTCCAGAGGCTGCAGCACAGGAAGACACAGGAGTTTGTGGAGGTATTTTGAGTGTTCTTTTGCAGGGAGCCATTGCTTAGATTTTTTTCGGGAAATTTTAAAGGAAACCTGTACTGAGATAAATACTTGGGTTACCATTGTGAATCTCCTTCTCCTAATTGGATGCCTGACCCTTTCGCCTCACCGCTTTCTGAGCCTCTGACCTGGAACAAGTATGCAGATTAGTTCTTGCTTGGCTTTACACTCCTTCTAAATCAGCAACTTAGAACGCATTGAAGTATTGGCAGCCAGGCAAGCAGTATTTTTAGAGACCTTCATATGTCATTTGTGACTTGTGTACTCCGAGCTCTTGCAGACAATGCTAAAACATTCTCAAAGGAGTCATAGAAATGTTATTTTTTATTAATGTATTAATTTCATTATAAAATGAGTGCACTCTCATTCAAAGATTTCTGCTCTTTACTGATGATGATGATTAGGACTTGTTATTGGCTTTTATGGATTCCTGAATGGGCTGATGCTGACCCATTTCAAGCAGTCTTTAAATTGAGTGTGTGGCTTGCAAAGACTGGAATGTGTTTAAGAGAGCTCCTCCTGTTTCTTTGTAATATTAAATAATATAAATCTATCAGGGATGGCGAGAGACCCCCATATGGGGCACAGCAGGTGCTTAGACCTGGGAATTTGGTGGAGGGATGGCGGGCGCCCTTCAGAATGGTGTGAAGACCTGGCAAGTCACGCAGGGATGGTGGGAACTAGGGATGAGCCGAACACCCCCCGTGTTCGGTTCTAACTCGAACTTTTGAACATGGAAAAAGTTCTAATTCGAACTTAGAACTCAATGCAAGTCTATGGGGGAAGAACTCAGAAAATTAAATGCCCCCATTTTGAAGCCTTATATGCAATTAATTGGTCATAAAAAGTGTATGGGGATCCGGGTACTGCCCTGGGGGACATGTATCAATGAAAAAAACACTTTTAAAAAATACAATTTTTAAAGGAGCAGTGATTTAACATCACTTAAAATGAAACATTAAAAATAAAAAATTCCTTTATATATGGTGCCTGGGGGGTCCCCTTTCACTGACCGTAAAGTGGCGCATCTGTATGATGTATAGAACCTGCTGAAGCAAAAATGACATTTATATACATTTTATTGATATTTATATAGAACTCTAATATATACAGAAGTCTGATATATATATATATATATATACATACAGAAGTCTATATAACTCTGATATAACTATCTATAACTCTCTATCAATCTGCTGTAACTAACTATACTAGAACCCTCTCTCCCTCTATCTCCTACAACACACTACATAGGGCCGCGGTGTCAGCAGCCTTATATAGTGTGCTGCAGGGACTTAGCTGTGAGACATGATTGGGCAGAGTCATCGTGACTTTGCCCAATCATGGCTCTATACTTGTACTGACCCTGATTGGCACAGTCTTAGACTGTAGCCAATTACCGTTTCGGACGGCGCAGTGCATTGTGGGATGTTCCGCGGTCGAATAGACCGCGGACATCCATAATGTTCGGTGTTCTAGTCGAACCTATGTGCGACTCGAACATGCAGCCCATCCCTAGTGGGAACCACTCATAATGGGCACAGCAAAAGCAAAGACCAGGGATCTCAGAGCAAGGATGGTGGGACCTGCTCATAAATGGTACAGCAAGTTTGTAGGCCCCGGAACACAAAGATTTAATCAATACACCAATACACCACCTCCGGGCCTCCGAGAGATAGGAGAGGCTGTCAGGTGGAGGTTTTGGGTGGACTAACCTTTTAAGAAAGTAGAAAGCATTTAAAGAGTACATTTTGTCCATGACTTTTCATTGTTCTGCTCTTTCTCCCTTACACCCTCTCTCTCTCTCTTTCCCCTACTCTTTTTTTCTCTCTCTCTCTCTATCTCATTTTTTCTTTCTCTGTCAATTGGTAACAGTAGCAAGCACCAGACTTCACCGCCATGAAGCAGAACCAGAATGGTCTCATATAAAATGATTGGCCTTTACAAGAGAAAAATCCTTTTGTGTGCTTCGTCCACATGTCATGTAAATTCATCACAGTATGACATTTTAAACCTTTTGTTCTCGGCGTGATATATCTGCTGAATATTTGAAGTTTGTTTTTAGCAAATTACGGGTAATTCATACCTTCTCCTGCAGTAAACAGGGGGACTGTAGTGAGTCAAGTGGGATTGCCTACAGGTGTTGAAATGTTAAAAATGACTGACAAAAGGACGGCTCTGTATTAATTAAAAGTTCATGTGCAATCTCAGTATTGTAGGGCAGTCTTTATTGACTATGGTCTGTGGAACCCTAGGACTCCTCCAGAGTTTGCTGGGGGTTTTCTTGAGCAATTAACAATTTCTCCCCTACCATTCTAAGAAAGGCTTTCTCCCACTGATCTCCAGTGTAAAATAGGCCTTCTTCCATTGGCAGTCATTGTAAGAGAGGCTTAGACTCCCACTGACCACCTTTGTAAGAGTGGCCTTCTCCCACTGACCGCCATTGTAAGAGCGGCCTTCTTTCACCCACCACCAGTGTAAGAGTGGCTTTCTTTCAATGACCACCAATATAAAGGGGCCATTTTCCCATAGATCACCAACATAAGGAGGTCCTTTTCTCATTGACCCCCAGTGTAAGAGAGGTCTTCTCCCACTGACTACCCATGTAAGAGGGACCTTCTCCCACAGACCACCAACATAAGGCAGTTCTTCTCCCACATTCTCGTGTAAGAGGGACCTTCTACAACAGAGGTCCAATGTAAGGGGGTCCTTCTCCCACTGACCACCAGAGAAGAAGAGACCTCCTCCTACTAATGGGACCATATGGGGGTTGCATAGTGGGAGCATGGAGGGGGGACAGTTGGAGGTTCTGAGAGAAGGAATTGCCCCTGACAGTCCGAGGAGCTTCACCAGTACAAGGTACTATTTAACTACAATATGGGTCCATTCCAAGTTCACACACAGAGTTGAACTTTTTAACTAATATCAAACACTATATCTCCATGATGGCTAGAAATTATTTCCTTTTAACTTTAGATACATTGAAAGAACAGAAACAATGCAAATAGAAGGCATAGACCTGAAAATAACAGTTATATATATTTAATAAGTGAAGTTATACAGAATTATTTATAATTTGTGGAAACTGGCCTTGACCGGATCATGGAGATGGTAATCTGTTTGTTCAGGGCAATTTCCCTAGGACTATGGGCTTATGGATGTGTTGGCAATTATTGGAATAGAGATCAGGAATATATAATCTAACCCTATAGGTACGATTGGGACGGATGCTTGGCTTCCTTGCTTTCGGACTGCCTCCCCCCGGCGCTCCTGTCTCCTGGTTGTCCCCACCCAACCTGGTTGACTCCCTGCAGATGGATATTCAATTACCGGAAAAAGAATAATTAAGTTGGTATTTACTGCATTATAAAGATATATGGTCAGCAGATATTAATGATTCTGATATATCTAATATCATGTAGACTACTGCAAATTGATTCTCATACCCATACAAATACTATAGGTTAACCTCTCCAAATCTTCCTGACGAAGCCTCGGCGAAACGCGTTGAAGACTGGAGCAAGCACAGAATCATGGCTGAACTAATGATATATAGAACAATTATGTACAATTAATCATGCAAATAAGATATAAATACAATGAGGACAATGACCAATATATGAATTTATAATCATGGTTTCTGTGTGGGTTCCAGGGAGGTTATTTATGTTGTATACATCTAGTTATGGTTTTATATGGATGAATTTTAGCATATTTATATGTATAGACATTATGAATTGAGTATATTAAAAATTGAATTTTATTATAAATATGAATCAATTGACTTTATTGTTGGATCAATTCCCTGCTATTCTCCAGTGGTCACCACAAAGCCCCTTTCTTTCTCTTTCCCCCTTTTTTTTAATATATATTGTATATATAGGGGTGGTGTCCCAGTTTGTGTGATGGTTCCTCATTTTTGTATTATAATACCACATTATGGCCACTAGATGGAGCTGTAAAACATAGAAGAAAAAAATACAAATGTCCTATGTGCCAATGCTTCATCTAGTGGCCATAATGCAGTATTACATTACATTGCATAAATACTTATTTCCTATGCACTGAGGGTCCCTGGTTCAAATCCCTGTCAAGGCACTATCTGCAAGGAGCCTGCGTCTTCCTCCTGCCCTTGCGTGGGTTTCCTCCGCGTACTCCAGTTTCCTCCCACCCTCTGAAGACATGCTGGATGGTTAATTGGCTCCTGTCTAAATTGGCCCTCTATGTATGCATGTGAGATAGGGATCTTAGATTGTAAGCTCCTTGAGGGCAGGGACTGATGTGAATGTGCACAATGTAACATGCCGAGTACATTGTCAGCGCTATATAGATACCAATAAATATAAAATAAATAAAATGCTCCATCTAGTGGCCATCATCTAGTGGCCATTATGCAGTATTACATTACATAAATACTTGCTCCACCTAGTAGCTCCACCTAGTAGCCATAATGCAGTATTACATTACAATACTAAATACTTATTTCTTATGCTCTTCCGCTCCATCTAGAGGTCATTTTAGGTATTACATTACATTCAACCTAAAATGAAAATACATAAAGGTAATGTATATTAAGAACATTAATTTGAGCCTCTATTCACACAGTAGGAACATTCACAGACATTCACAGGGCAAATGGCTTTGCTAATCGTATATAAATAGACCCCTAAGTATATTTACTGTAGGCTTAAACTAAGGGTGTGCTCTATAATCCACCCACAGAATGGATTTTATCAGCATTTGACATAATAAAATATCACATTTGATTGTGCCATCAAGGCAAACAAATAATTCACCGGCACGCTGTAGAAGCTACACATGGCTCCTCCGTCCCCTCTCACTCATGATAGCACACAGAGCATTCCTCTAAAACAAATACTTACCATTCCCGCTTTAATGTTAAAAATGAAATATGCTCGCCGTGTATTTATTTTGTTTAACTGCGATCAGTGATGCGGCCGCTTGTCAAAAGATGGGAAACATTTTTATTTATTTATTCGGCGAGCTGCGGAGCATCGCAAAGTTTAAAGCCCAAATAAAATTAGTCAACCTTAAAGGGAAGGGGAATATATTTTTGTCTTTCCTCTCTCTCTGATTTCTGCGGCATCCACTTTAGAAGGGACACACGGGATTTTGTAGATCATTAACTTTAGGTATTCAAATCGAATTGACGTGCATATGAAAGTTAGATATCGAGATGAAAGAACTGGTCACATTCCATTCAAAGGAGGATCCGCCGATCCAGTCCCACAAATTGTGGGTTCATTGCAAAAAAAAATTGGGGGTTTGGAAAAAATACACATTTTTGGACAGGTCAGAAATAACCCAATAGGGCTCTATGATTTCTGGGGGTGCATAAAGTGGTCCTATACCTAAGCAGCAGACCACGGCCTTCCTGCTCATCCCATATTTTCAGATCGGTAGATGTAAACAGAATTTCTGAAATGGTTTGCTGTCTTGCTAAAAATTTTTTATCTTGCTCCCCATGGCAGCTGATCACATGACCACACCTCTTGGCTTTTGAAGAATAGTGGGCAAATGCATGTGGAGCAGATTTTAAGATGTTAAAATGTATGTATGTCTAGTAGCCATAATGCAGTATTACACTACATTACATAAATAATACTTATTTCCTATGCTCCTATGCTACATCTAGTGGCCATAATGCAGTATTATACTACATTACATAAATAATACTTATTTCCTATGCTACATCTAGTGGCCATAATGCAGTATTACACTACATTACATAAATACTCAGCATCACGTTTGGGTGTTACCTAGAGAAGTCGGCATGCAAATGCCTATGAACTCCCAATGCACCAGACTGACATCCACCTATCAAGGCATTTTGATATTTGCATAACTCCAACCAAGAGGCAGACCTCTGCTTGCATCAGAAGCAGGGCCGTTCTAATAATAAGGCAGCCTGAGGCATCTCATTGGGTCACGTGTTGGGGAGGGCGGCAGGTGTGCCTGCTGCCCCCTTTCCTGCCCGAGCGTCTCAGGTTGCTAAGAGCTTAGCATCCCGTGATGCTCTGGCTGGTGACCCGCCCAGCTCGTGGCAACCAGTAATGTCACTGGTTTCCAGGAGCTGAGCGGGACGCTCTGGCTGGCATCCCGCCTAGCTCTGGCAGCCACAGACATCAGTAAGCTGGGTGGGACACTGGAGGTAACACCACTGCCGTGCACCACCAGTATCCTCCAGGTGCCCCACCCGGCTGCCAGCTCCCCTCCTTCCTTGTTGTGAGTTGCCACTGCTCCCCCAACTCGGATGGCTGGGGGTCTAGGGACACCCCTGATCAAAAGTGAGGGCTCTTGAGAGGAGTACTGTGATGTTTTCAGGAAGCTATGTACAGCACCTGCCAGCCCCTCCCACGATTTGCTCGTTAGCACATAGGTACTGAAAAAAAATGATTGGTCCCTTGTGCTGCTTCTCCCTCTGTCTGTCTGGGCTCTGCTGTACAGGGATTGCAAGAGGCCGTTATCAAGTCAAATCCAGGTACTTATATTGCTGTCATTTAAAAAAAAAAAATGTAATGGAATAATGAGTACAGAGCTGCATTCATTTGTGTCTTTTATATCTACCTGATGTTCCGCTTTAAGGATTTTTTCTCATTAAAACTGGAGTTTCACTATATATACCCTTCTGTGGTTAATTGTAACTTATATTTATTTATTTATTTTTTAATCTGTTTATTTTCTTTTTTTACACAGGACTGAAGAGTCTTTCATGCGATTCCCTTGCCAGGCAAAGCCATCCCCGTCCTTCTTTTGACAGACACACTTTATCATGCTAGGAATTTATATAGGAACATGCCAACGAGATGGAATTCAATGTTCTGCATGCTCAAGTGGCCATTAGACAAGGCGAAGGATGTGTGATACACGATTATACTTTTGTACGCGTGCTTAGCCGAGAATTATTTCCGTGCACCTTTTCAGCGTCTCCAAAAGCAAAACAAAAACGAAAGACATCTGCTTTCGGCTAATTCCCATCGAGACTCCTATGTTGGGTACATCCTCTGACACGTACGATTGAGCCAGGACTTCTGTCTCATCAGGCTGCCGAAGACCATCTGGACCCGGGGAGAGGAAAGCAATATTTCAAACAGAAATAAAAAAAAAGATAGTTCTGCTTGTTCCCCAGCGAGAAACACTCAGCAAAAGTTCACAAACGAAAAAGTATTTCTCCGGGGGATGCCGCTGCCCATAAAGGAGGTTTCAGAAAATAGACGGCGATGGACCTTTTTTTTTTTTTTCATGGCAACGCAAGTCAGATTCCAACAGATTAACCGCGCTTAAACAGATGCCTTACTGTACATTACAGATGATTGCAGAGAATTAACCGCAAGACTCAATGCTTTCACATCTGGCCTGTGTGCTGTGTACTTTCCAGCGCTCCAGTCTAAAAAAAGAATGGATGCTGATCATAAAGCATGCTCAGCGTGTCATAAAACACACGGCTGAACTAAACGTGTGATTTGTGGGGAAGTGAGAAAGAAGTATATAAAAGGTTACATAAAAGCCGCCGAATGTTTGGAGTGCGGCGAAAATGATGATGCTTTACAATGTTTGTAAAGTTTTTTTTATTTGGATAGAGTGGGGTCAGGTGTTTAACCATTATTACCAGGACGGAAAGCGGTGGGGAATTCATAATTGTACAATACATGATATCATCAAACAGAGGGGGAAGCAGGACATACGGAGTGCATTCCGTATGTAGATGGATTAGCCATTCAGCAAAATAAGCGTGTGCTTAGGCCCCCCCTGTGCTTAGGCCCCCTTCCCTTGGTGCCCCCTTCCCTTTGCGCACCAAGGGAAGTGGACGCTGAAGTCAGAAGGTGCTGGAATTGGAACTAATCTGAAGTCAGAAGGTGTAGGAATTGGGGCTGATCTGAAGTCAGAAGGTGTAGGAATTGGAACTGATCTGAAGTCAGAAGGTGTAGGAATTTGGGGCTGATCTGAAATCAGAAGGTGTAGGAATTGGGGCTGATCTGAAGTGAGAAGGTGCAGGAAATGGAAATGATTTGAAGTCAGAAGGTGCAGGAATTGGGGCTGATCTGAAGTCAGAAGGTGCAGGAAATGGAAATGATCTGAAGTCAGAATGTGCAGGAATTGGGGCTGATCTGAGGTCGGAAGGTTCAGGAATTGGGGCTGATATGAAGTCTGAAGATGCTAAGCCTGTGCTTAGGGCACCAAGGGTAGGAGCACTGCAGACTTTTACACCTAGCTTATCCTTTTTGCCCCTTTGCCTTAAGCTAACTGATTCCGCCCTCCTCCTCCATAGATGTATACTTACCAAGATCTGACTTCTGCTGTGGTGAATGTGCAATAATTGGGGCTGATCTAAGATCAGAAGGTGCAGGAATTGGGGCTGATCTGAGGTGTAAGGTGCAGGATTTTGGGCTGATCTACTGCCTAAAGGTGCAGGGATTGGGGCTGATCTGAGTCTAAAGGTACAGAAATTGGGATTGATCCATAATTGCATTTAATTACATGGTAGGTAAGGTTGAATAAAGACACAGGTCCATCCAGTTCAACGCGTGTTTGTGTGTGTGTATGTGTGTGTATTTATATACTTGGCTCTAGTAGTTCCTATATCCTTGTATATTTAGTGAACTAAGAAACCCATATAAAAGTTTCTTCAATGCTATCAGCGGATACTACTGTCTGTGGAAGGGAATTTCAAATTTTTACTACTCTCACAGAAAAAAAAACCCTTGCACAATCTACGATTAAACCGCCTCTCTTTAAACCTCATGTTGTGTCCTTCTGTCATCAATAGAATTCTCGGTGTAAACATCTTATTCTGAATATTTTGGTCCCCATTAATGATTCTGAAAATTGCAATTAGGTCCCCACTTAATCGGCTCTTTTCTAAGGAGAACAAGTTTCATTTCTGGAGGCGATCTTCATAACTCAGCCCGTCCATCCCCTTTATTCATTTTGTAGCCCTTCTCTGAACTCTCTCAAGTTTTTGGACATCTTTCCTGTAGACATGTGCACCAGCAAAAAATGTGTTTAGTTTAGTTTCGTTTTGATTCGGATTTTGCATTATTTGATTTTTCGGATTCGGCTTCAAAATTAAATTCGTTTCGGAATTTGGATTCGGACTAAATTCGTTAGCGGTAGTCCGGTCGAAATTTTGTTTTTTGGACGAAATTTTGTTTTTAGCGGTAGTCCGGTCGAAATTTCGTTTATGGACGAAATTTCATTGCAGCAAAATGACATTAGGGGGGGGCGGGAGGTAATCGCATTTTTTTTAGTTTGCAGAAGATGAAAAAATA
>NW_017307934.1:273762-294452 GCF_000935625.1 Nanorana parkeri | reverse complement strand
CCAATTCATACCAGACCCTTTAGGTCTGGTAGGAATTTTAGGAGGAACCCCCTCAAGTTAAAACACAAAAAAAAGTGTGTGGGGCTCCCCCCAAAATCCTTCCAGACCCTTTAGGTCTGGAAGGAATTTTAAGGGGGAACCCCAGCCCCAAAAAATGGGGGGTGAAAACGTGGGGTCCCCCCTAACAGTCCTACCAGACCCTTGATCCGAGCAGTGGCCAGCAGGGCAGGAAAGGGGGGGACGATCGAGCGTCCCTCCCCTCCCTGCGCCTTACCAGGCCAGTGCCCTCGGCATTAGGAGGGTGTCCATATGCCAATTTTTTTTTTCTATAAAATATTTTTCTTTTTTTTAATTTTCCTATTTTTTATCATTTTTAAATAACTTTGCAACTTTTTTTCACATTCGTTTCACTTCTTTTCTATTCTGCTCAGTACCTCGGAGGCCCCGCTCGGCGGAATTCGGCTATTCAATCACTGCCGTTCGGCCCCTATAAGAATAGTAGCAAACGGCAGCGAGTGAGCTGCCAGAGCTTCGGCTCAGCCGATCCAGATGTTGGATCGGCTGAGTCGAAGTCCTTCTGCATTTCGGCCCAGAGCATGTTCAGCTGGCCGAAGGCAGCTGAAGGCAGAAGTGACTAGCTGAACAGTGTTTGGCTCACTTCACTTCGGCTGGGTTAATCACTATTCATTATTATTGTGAATAACCCACTATGTTTTTATCCCTCACCATAATTCCTCTTTTAATGCAGGATAGTATCTTGCTTGCTTTGCTGGTTGCTGCTTGTCATTGCTTACTATTGCTTAATATGTGATCTATGAGGACCCCCAGGTCTTTCTCCATGACTTCCCCAGCAGACCCCCTAAGTAGTAGTTTGCATGCACTTTCTTTGCTCCCATAACCTTGCTTTTTTCAGTATTAAATTACATTTGCCATCTTTCAGCCCATGCCTCAATTTTATCTAGATCCAGTTGAAGGGAATTTGTCTTCTTGAGAAGTTACTGCCCTAAATAGTTTAGTATTATCAGTAAAAAACCCGAGATTGAACCATTTATTCCAATCTCTTTGTCATTTATGAATATGATAAACAGGATCAGTCCCAAGACCGAACCCTGGGGCACCCCACTCACAACGTTTGCCCAATTAGAAAATGAACCATTTATTACTACCTTCTGGATCAGTTCTTGAAGCCAGTTTTCCACCCATGTACATACAATTTCATCCAAGGAGATAGATCTTAGTTTATGAATTAAACATTTGTTGGGTACTGTATCAAATGCTTTAGCAAAGTCAAGATACACCATGTCTACCGGTATTCCTCTGTCTATATTACAACTGACTTCCATGTAGAATGTCAGTAGCAGGGGCGTAACTAGAAATCACAGGGCCCCATAGCAAAATTTTGTATGGGGCCCTGTGATTTCTAGTTAAGCCCACCTGATAACCCAAACAGCCCACCTGAGGGTAACCCTGCAGAGCCTACCATAGACTCTCTATGGTGGACTCTGCAGGGTCTCAGGTGGGAGGTCAAGCCCTCTTACCTGTCTGCTCCGATCCTCTGTCCGCCTCCTTCTCCTCCACGATCCCTTGTGGGCCCCACCTCCTCAATCACTGGTCCCCGCCTCCTCAATCGCTGCCGACGACGGGCCCAACCACCTCCTCCGAAGCTGCTGGTTGTCACCGACTCAGTAGCGCCTGTGAGGAGGAACGCGCCACTGCATATGAGAAAAGCTGCGCGTCCTCCTCACAGCCACCAGTGACAGCCGGCAGCCTGAGATTCCATAGTGACCCAGGCGGTCCGCACGGCATCAGGGGGATGTCCTGGCCGGGCCCCCCTGTGCCCCTGGGCCCCATAGTGGCCGCCTGGGTCGCTATGGTGATTGTTACACACCTAGTCAGTAGAAAGGTCTGACAAGAGCATTCCTTCATGAAGCCATGTTGATTGCTACTTATGATACCATTCGATGATCATTGGCAAATTCTCGCATAGAGCCCCTTATTCCTTCAGATATTTTACATGCTATTAATGCGAAGCTGACTGGTCTATAATTACCAGGTGTACTTCTTTTTCCCCTTTTTGTGTATTGGTACCACATTCGCTTTCCGCCAATCACCTGGTACTATACCTGGCATCAAAATGACATTCGAGATCTGAAGTGACATTCAAGATTCTGAAAGTCCAGGAATTGGGGCTGATCTGACGTGTGCCTTACTGTACATTACAGATGATTGCAGAGAATTAACCGCAAGACACAATGCTTTCACATCTGGCCTGTGTGCTGTGTACATTCCAGTGCTCCAGGCTAAAAAAAGAATGGATGCTGATCATAAAGCATGCACAGCGTGTCATAAAGCACACGGCTGATCTAAACATGTGATTTGTGGAGAAGTAAGAAAGAAATATATAAAAGCTTACATAAAAGCCACAGAATGTTCGGAGTGCAGCAAGAATGCTGATGCTTTAAAATGTATTATACATTTTTTTTTTTTTTTAGATAGAGTGGGATCAGATGTTTAACCATAATTACCGGAACAGAAAGTGGTGGGAAATTCATAAATGTATACGAGACAATCAAACAGAGGTGGGAAGCAGAACATGTGGATCGATATCTTCATCCTGAGGGCACCAAGGGAAGGGGCACTGCAGTCTTTTCTCTGAGCTAACAGATTCCTCTCTCCCCCTCCACACATGTATACTTACCCAGATCTGACTGCTACTGTAGTGGAGGTGGAATAAATGGGGCTGGTCTGAGGTGTAAAGGTGTAAGAATTGGGGTTTATCTGAGTTGTGAAGGTGCAGGGATTAGGAATGACCTGAGGTGTGAAGGTGCAGGAATTGGAGCTGATCTGAAGACTGGAGGAGTAGGAATTGGGGCTGATCTAAATACTGAAGGTGTAGGAATTAAGACTGATCCTAGGTCTGAAGGTGCAGAGTTGGGGGCTGATCTGAACTAGGTGTTAAGGTGCAGGAATTGGGACTAATTTGAGGTGTAAAGGTACAGGAACTGAGGCTGATCTGAGGTCTGACGGTGCAAGAATTGGGGGTGATCTGAGGTGTGAAGGTGCAGAAATTGGGGCTGATCTCAGATCTGAAGGTGCAGAAATTGGGGCAGATCTGAAGTCTGAAAGTGTAGGAATTGAGGCTGATCCTGGGTCTGAAGGTGCAGAAGTGAGAGCTGATCTGAGGTGTGAAGGTGCAGGAATTGGGGCTGATCTAAGATCTGAAGGTGCAGGAATTGGGGCTGAACTGAGATCTGAAGGTGCAGGAATTGGGGCTGATCTGAGGTCTGAAGGTTGATTCTGATGAAGGGGGCTTGCCCCTGAAACGCGCCAATCTTGACTGACTGCAGTCAGTGGACGGTGATGTGACTGGAGGCTACCGTGTTACATAGTTGGGGCGATACCATGTTGGGTTAACAGACAGTGTGGCCTCTCGTTTGTTGTTAAAGCCTGATGAAAATGTTTGTTTGTGAGTACTTTTATCCCTTGTTTTATTTATTGTAATAAACGATTTTACACACGGAGGTGGCGCTCTGTTGCCTTTTGTTTTCTATGTTTGTGGTGGAAGCCCCAGAGGCTTGGATGAGCAGCCCCTCAAGTCTGTGTGGAATAGACATGTGCGATTCGTTTCGTAAGCATACGAAATTGATAGAGTGGGATCAGATGTTTAACCATAATTACCGGAACAGAAAGTGGTGGGAAATTCATAAATGTATACGAGACAATCAAACAGAGGTGGGAAGCAGAACATGTGGATCGATATCTTCATCCTGAGGGCACCAAGGGAAGGGGCACTGCAGTCTTTTCTCTGAGCTAACAGATTCCTCTCTCCCCCTCCACACATGTATACTTACCCAGATCTGACTGCTACTGTAGTGGAGGTGGAATAAATGGGGCTGGTCTGAGGTGTAAAGGTGTAAGAATTGGGGTTTATCTGAGTTGTGAAGGTGCAGGGATTAGGAATGACCTGAGGTGTGAAGGTGCAGGAATTGGAGCTGATCTGAAGACTGGAGGAGTAGGAATTGGGGCTGATCTAAATACTGAAGGTGTAGGAATTAAGACTGATCCTAGGTCTGAAGGTGCAGAGTTGGGGGCTGATCTGAACTAGGTGTTAAGGTGCAGGAATTGGGACTAATTTGAGGTGTAAAGGTACAGGAACTGAGGCTGATCTGAGGTCTGACGGTGCAAGAATTGGGGGTGATCTGAGGTGTGAAGGTGCAGAAATTGGGGCTGATCTCAGATCTGAAGGTGCAGAAATTGGGGCAGATCTGAAGTCTGAAAGTGTAGGAATTGAGGCTGATCCTGGGTCTGAAGGTGCAGAAGTGAGAGCTGATCTGAGGTGTGAAGGTGCAGGAATTGGGGCTGATCTAAGATCTGAAGGTGCAGGAATTGGGGCTGAACTGAGATCTGAAGGTGCAGGAATTGGGGCTGAACTGAGATCTGAAGGTGCAGGAATTGGGGCTGATCTGAGGTCTGAAGGTTGATTCTGATGAAGGGGGCTTGCCCCTGAAACGCGCCAATCTTGACTGACTGCAGTCAGTGGACGGTGATGTGACTGGAGGCTACCGTGTTACATAGTTGGGGCGATACCATGTTGGGTTAACAGACAGTGTGGCCTCTCGTTTGTTGTTAAAGCCTGATGAAAATGTTTGTTTGTGAGTACTTTTATCCCTTGTTTTATTTATTGTAATAAACGATTTTACACACGGAGGTGGCGCTCTGTTGCCTTTTGTTTTCTATGTTTGTGGTGGAAGCCCCAGAGGCTTGGATGAGCAGCCCCTCAAGTCTGTGTGGAATAGACATGTGCGATTCGTTTCGTAAGCATACGAAATCAGAATTGCAGTTTCCGAATTATATCCGAAATACGAAATTCCGATAACGAATTTCGGATCCGAATTTCTTTGAAACAGGAACTAATATTTCCCCTGTAAATGAGGTTGAACAACATGAAAAGATTTATTTTTTTAAATCCGAAATATGGATCCGCTGCTGCTGAGGGTTGCATTACAATATGCAGGCAGGAAATACGAAATTCCGTTGACATATTTTCATTCCGTTATGAACATTTGTTATATATTGAAGTTAAAAAGCAAAGTACATTTATATTGGAGTTGATGGTAGTTTTTTTTTAAGTCCGAAATACGAAATTCGGATAACGGAATTCGTATTTCGTTTTGGTTGACCAGAGGTTCTCTTCTGCTGCTGAGAGTTGCATTACAATATACAGGCAGGAAATACGAAATTCCGTTGACGTATTTTCGTTCCATTACGAACATTCGTTATATATTGAAGTTAAAAAGGAAAGTACATTTATATTGGAGTTGATGGTAGTTTTTTTTTAAGTCCGAAAAACGGAATTCGTATTTTGGATACAAAAACAACTACCACATCGACTCCAATATTAACAAAGGTATTTTTGCTTTTTAACTTCATCATAACGAATGTTCGTAAAGTTACGAAAATGTGCCGAAACTAACGAAAATACGAAATAATAGATATTACGAAATGGAACGAAACGGAACAAATTTTTTGACGGCGCACAAGTCTAGTGTGGAATACTGTGATAAACTGTTGAAAACTTTGAGTGTGCAACAGGAAGTGGATTGTCCAGCTGGCAGCCATTAGCGCCAAGAGTTAAAGAAAACTGAAGGTGCATGAATTGGGGCTGATCTGAGATCTAGAGCAGTGGTTTTCAACCTGTGGGTCGCGACCCAAAAGTGGGTTGCAACTCACTGTTGAGGGGGTCACAGCATCCACTTCTGCTGCGCTAGGTGAGAGGCTTCCCAGCCTCCTCCTAGCGCAGCAGTGTCAGTGTCAGTCAGCGGGAGGACAGCAGAGGCTGTGAATATAAAAGTGCTGCTATACACACTCCCTGGCTCCTGCAGCGACATCTAGTGGCCAGAGTGTCTACAGCAAGGCTTTTCCATTCACAGCCGCAGCTGTCCTCCTGCCTCTTTCCAGCGCTCCATTGGGGGTCACCACAACTTGGCAAATGTTATCAAGTGGCCCCGGCCCTAGAAAGGTTGAGAATCACTGATCTAGAGGGTGCAGGAATTGGGGCTGATCTGAGGTATAAAGGTGCAGGAATTGGGGCTGATCTGATGTTTAAAGGTAGAAAATTGGGGTTGATCTGAAGTCTGAAGGTACAAGAAGTGGGGCTGATCTGAGGTTTATAGCCCAAATTATTCAATGGGCACAGACAGCAAAGAAACCTGAGATTTTAACCATTCCCTACTTAATGCAAATCTTGCTAATACTTAATACATAAACACAGGAGCATTCGCCATGTACTGATGGCAGATAAGAAAGGGGATAGGGTTAGAGTACCTTGAGTGCTGGCTAGTAGTGCGTAGATCTCCCCAATGGAACACAAAACAGCAACCTAAGGCTGACGGGGATTGAAACCCCTCTCTGTTCTATCCAAATGAAAAAAGAAAAAAAAAACATTTTGGCTTTAGATATACTGTAATAATGAGCTACATTTCAGGTCTTCCAGTCATGACATAGATGCTACTATAATAATTCTCTACATTTTTGTGGAATAGTTGAAAAAATCTTTTGGCAGCCAGTCTGTGGAAACATATTAGATTGCCATTCCAGATCTTTGGCCAATTTTAAAGACAAACAAGGAAATGTAGCTGGCACAGTCACTATCTGTAACACTTGTCAGGGGAAATCATTGGCAAGGAAATCAGTTGGAGAGTAAAAAATCCAGGAAAACATGTACGAATCCGAGTCACACTGAAGCTTAGCCCTTTGATCTTCACTTGTAATTTGAATGCTCAACTCAAATGTCCTTGGCTTCCTCCTTTGGGGTGGTTAGGCCAATTATGTTCATGTTTCTCCTTCAAACATCCTTTCTATATTCATTTAACAACCAGTGAAAAAAACGCAAGCTGAACTCCTCAAACAATCAACTTCTGTAACATTTTAAAGCTGAACTCCAGGCAAATAGGTAAATACAACGGATGCACCGATACCGGTATTTCAATATCGAGTACAAGTACCGATATTCTTTTTTTTGGTACTCACCAATACCGAATATCGAGTACCAGAAGTCCCATTCAGGAAGCCAGGCGGCGAGTAATGACTCGCCACCTGGCTTCCCGATTCGCAGGGAAGCCGTCCCCATGCTTCTTGTCACTATGTGACAAGAATGCATGAAGCCGGCTTTCTGGCCCATCAAGAAGCCGGCGCCGTGTAATGACGCTTCGCCCAGCTTCCTTATTGGCCGGGAAGCCGTATCCATGCTCCCTCGTCCCTCGCTTCCTGGCCAATCATGAAGCCGGGTGCAGCGTCATTACACGGCACCCGGCTTCCTGATTGGCCAGATTGGCTAGTCATTACATGCTGCCCAGCTTTCTCATTGGCCGGGAAGTGCTCCATGCGCTCTCGTCACAAGCGCTGCCCAGCTTCCTGATACAGGAAATATCAGGCAAGGCATCGGAGCATTTGGGCGAGTATGAGTACTCATATATGGGAACTGTTTTACCTGCCAGATTTATGTTTCTGTCCATCCAGTCCTTAAACTAAGAGCTGCCATACACTTGAGGGTTTATTCATAAAACGTCCACCCAGCCATATGGTGGACAATTGCCATTCACACAGCATTCCCACCACTAGATGGTGTTGAGGAGCATAGGAAATGCCTATGCTCCTCAGCTCCAGCTAGTGGCAGGAATGCAGTTCGAGTGGCATTCACCCAGCATATGGCTGGGCGGAAGTTTTATAAATCAACCCATTTCCAACCAACTCCTTTGCTTTTCAGAGCAAAGGATGATGGGTGGTAGCCTGTGAACATGGCCACCTTCAGAGAAAATTCTTGACAAAATTTGTTCCGTGTATTCCAGCTTTACACAGCCAGGCAGATGATCAGTATTGGAGTGATAACTGGTTTTTAACATGCTTTGGAGAGGGATTTGTATGTCTTAAAGAAGACTCACCATGAAAATGTAAGGTCTGTTTAATCACAGCTCTCCTTACCGTAAAAGAGTTTGTCATAAAAAAAGCTTTAGCTGAACTTCTGATGCTTTCAGGAGGAGCGAGTGACATCACCATGCAAGAAGAGCTGGGCACTCAAAATCTTATGAGATTTTTTTTTTAAAGCGTATTTTTTAATAGATTTTTGGGAGGACTATTCACACTTTAGCACAAGGTGTGTTAGGTATGCTATTGATTTTCAATGGCACCCAAATGCACCTCCTGTTGGGGCGTACACTGTAGTGCAGCAGTGAAGTAAAGTAGTGCATGCATTCATGTTTTGGCCACTTTGTAACACACTACCCCATCTACAGGTGCATTGGAGCGCCATTCAGAATCAATGACAACACAATGCAAGAGCACACCCAGCGCATGTTGCTGTGCTTTATGTGATAGCATGCGCTATCACATAGCATGGATCCTGTGGCTTTAGTGCAACGCTATAGTGTGAATAGGCTCTTACGCCATTTGCATTTGGATGGTTTGGGGGCTGTGAGAGAAGCTGACCTTCCATTTAGAAGATATATATATATATATATATTAAAAGTACATTAAATCTATAATTGTAAAGCAGAGTTCAACTATTTGCCAGAGCTCTTCTATATACTGTATTTCCTGGCTGCCCCTTCACCCACCATTGCAGCCTTTTGTAAATATCAATTTACAGAGCCAGGCCGAGGTCCTGAATTCTACAGAAAGGATTAAACTTGTATCTTTCCTCGAAAAAAAAAAATCTAAGAGCCGAGTCCTCAGCCGAATAAACCATTCCATTTCTTGTCCAAACCGTTTCGCCGACAAGTTAGCACCAATAAAACTGATTCAGTTTCAACAAAGGATAAACATTTCCCCCCACCTGGATGTTTTACAATCACATTTGTAGTTTAACGGCAAACACAATTCTGTCTGCTGCGTCAATTGCTTCATATATCCATCCGCTGTGTTCTTCTCTTTTCTTCTTGTCTTGCTTGTCCGGTGAATATTTTCCCTGTATTCCCATGATTCTGCTTCTCCAGATGTAATTAAATATCCAAATTAGATTTAAAGCTGAACTCCGGGATAAGCACATATTGTCTAAATGCAAGAGCCATGTGTATTCTTCCTGGAACCTTGGTGAAGTGTGCGTATTTCTTCCAGATCTGTGCAGTAATCCAGTGTGACTGGATTGTGTGCGCCGGTGCAATGGTAAAAACACTATAATACCCCAAATTGCCCATAGGCGACGATTTAAAAGCTTTTATCGCTCATCAATTTAGTGTTAACAGTGATTAAGCTCCCTATGATTATTGCTCACACTCCGACGTTCATGGTGATTATATGTCACTTGAATTTTTTTATCTTTTTTTTTTCTATCACATAGGGGTTAACAGGTCCCCTATGTCATAATGGAGGGTGGCTACTTTTGTTCCTCTTGTTCCCTGTGTTTGTTGTAAAGTAGTCACCGCTCCAAACTCGCTCCCGGGATACACTACAATCTAAATACAAATTAGTAAACTAAACATGAGATTTTAGTTCATCGCATGAGCGAGCTTGGAGCACACACAGGGACCATAGGGTACAAAAGTAGTCACCCTCCAGGAGGAAGGACAGTGTCAGCGCCAATTCATTGGAGGATCTACAGCCGAGTGAAACACAAATAAGATACATTTTTGTTAATAGTTAGGGTACTTGAATGTATTTTTAAGATTTAACTCCTGAATTTAGTGTACTTTATTCTGTGTTTTTATATCCAGCTTAAGGCCCCGTTCACACTGGGGCGGTTCGGCCGTGTGGATTTGGCCACGCGGATCCGCCGACATGAACGATCCGATACATTGCTATGGGGACCGTTCATGCAAGCTCGATCCGAACCGCCCCCCTGCTTGAACTGCTCCCTGCTCTATTTTTGCCGCACTGATCATTGCGGTTTCCATACACCTTTCAATGGAACCGTGCTGATCAGTGCGGTTTTGGGTGTTTTTAATTGCGTTTCAGCGTTGAAACACAATTAAAAACTCCCAAAGCCTCCATTTTTAAATCAGCCCGGTAACCGCACTGATCCGCAACCGCCATGGTGTGAATGGGCTCTTACAGTATGTCAAATAGGCTTTCTAACCTTCATGCAGTTGCAGAGCTTGGTGGATTTCATTAGCAGCTCATCAATTAACTTGTCCACTGGGGTGGCTACTGCAGAGAAATTTGGAAAGAAAAGAGAGGAACTGACAAGTATCACCCACAATGTACCCAAATATTACAAACAGAATTTTTGTTCCCAAATAACCATAACAGTGACAACATGCCGGAAGCTTTGCAGATACTACCAAACATCATTTAAGGCAACTGAACACTATTGAAGCGAACCTTTGTTCTGCAGAGTATAATTTTACTGATAGCGATGTTATCCTCCGGGATAAGCTTAGCCTCAGATACACAGCACCACACACAAAAAAATAAAAAAATGCAATTGTTGTAGTTTTCTACAACATTCATGATTTGCCGCGGCTTAATGATCCGTATGAAAGAACCGCACGGCTACAGGCGGTTATATACAAGTTACAAACATGATTGCAATAAATAGAAGCCTAAGGGTAGGAAGAAAGAACTTTCATTTTATTAAGAATTACAATGTGTCAGTACAAGGTGTATTGGCACCCAAGGCAGCGTGACAAAACACGTCTTCCCCCTTCCAGTTAAGCCTTTAAAATCATCTAGGAATTTTGTCTTTGGTAAAAACAGGAATGGAAAAGATTTCAAGTTGAAGGTACTTATTTAGTAACAAAAGAGCAAGAGGGCAAAATTAGTCATGGCCAATTAGAAATGATTATTTTGATTGCTCAAAAATGAAAAATGATGACTTTGACTCAAATTTTTTTTTTCTAATGTTAAGTGGAGAGGGTTGGAACTTCAGTTTTAGGTGTGCAAGGTGGTATTTGGACAGTGGTAGAAATCATGTCTCTGGATGTAATCCAATGTTGGGGGTTGAGATAGTCATTCCATAAAGGACTTACATTTGGTCCTAGGCTACTCAACTTCCGGGGAGGCCAATCTCAATGCTTGTCCTTCAGCAACATGGCATTAGCATGTGGTGGCTGTGAAGGGTCCCCCACAACCCCCAAAACACTCTGGCTGTGTTTTTACCAGGTTTATAAATAAAATAAAATGCTAACCATCCCTGGAGAGAGGACAGGAAGTAAATTAAAATCTCTCCAATATGAGGGGATCATACAATCATTGAGAAGAATAATTCAGTTATGACAATTGTTGAGAATTTTAGATCCCCCATCACTTTCCCTCCAACCAAACCTAAATATTATTTTGCAATGCATGCAGGTAACACAGCCAACCTACTCACATATATATTTTGGGAGTTTCTACCATGGGAAGTATACAACATATCTCTACCACTTTGTAGGTGCAACATTATTTTTATTAATTATTATTTTACAATTATTATTAGTATTATTATAATTAAGAAATAATAAACAGAAATCTGCTTGTGCATAAGTATTCACCCCCCCCACAAAATAAATACATTGCAGAGCCACCATTTGCTGCAATTACAGCTGTAATTCTTTTGTGGTATTGTCTCTATTAGCACATTTAACAACTGGGATTTTTGCCCATTCTTCAAGGCAAAACTGCTCCAGCTCCTTCAAATTAGATGGGTTGAGTTAGTGTACAGCAATCTTCAAGTCATGCCACAGATTCTCAGCTGGATTGAGATCTGGGCTTTTATTAGGCAATTCCAAGTAATTTAAAATCTTCCTTTTAAACCTCTTGTTTAGGGTCATTGCCCTGCTGGAAGGTGGTTGAATCTCTATCCAAGTCTCAAATCAGTGGCAGACTGATACAGGTTTTCTTCAAGAATTCCCATGTACTGTATTTAGTGCCCTCTATGTTTCCCTCAATACTGACCAGTTTTCCAGTCCCTGCTGATTATAAGCACCCCCACAGCATGATGCTGCCACCACCATGGTTTACTAAGGGCATGGTGTCCTCAGTGTGGTGGGAAGTGTTGGGTTTGTGCCACACATAGTGTTTCCCATGATGGCCAAAAAGCCCAATTTTTGTCCCATCTGACCGTCTTCCATGTTTTTGGGGAATTTGCCACATGCTGTTTAGTGAATTCCAAACGTGTATTCTTTTTTTTCTCTTAGTGATGCCGTTTAACTGGCCACTCTTCCATAAAGCCCCACTCTGTGGCTTAAAGTGGTCCTATAGACAGATACGTCAATCTCCATTGTAGATCTTTGATGATCCTTTAGTGTTACCTTTGGGGTTTTGTTGCATTTCTGATTATTGCCCTTCTTGCCTGGTCTGTGAGTTTTGGCAGAGGGCCATTACCTCCCTGGTTTGTAGTGGTGCCCTGTTTTGTTATAATGGATTTAATGGTGCTACGTAAGATGTGTAAAGTTTTGGATTTTATTTTGACCCAACCCTAATATATACTTCTCCACAACTTTGTCTCTGACCTGTTCTAGACTTCTAAAGTTAATTGGTTTGACCACATCTTATTTAGGGGTTTAACAGCAAATACTTATGCACACTCAAGATTTCTTATTTTACCTTAATAAGAGGGGGGTAAATACTTTTGCAAAGTCTACACAGAGCCCTGACCTCAACCCTACTGAACACCTTTAAAACGAATATGAACACTGATTGTAAGCCGGGTCTTCTCCCCCATCATCATTACCTGGCTTCACAATTGTTCTTTTGGCTGAATGGTAACCATTCCCACAGACACCATCCAAAATCTAGTGGAAAGCTTTCCCAGCAGAGTGGAGGTTGTTACAGCCACTAAGGAGGGATCAACTTCATATCTATGTCCATGGTTTTGGAATAGGATGTCCAACAATTTCATGTTTATTTACTATAGGTATTTATATACTGTCAACAATTTACGCAGTGCACATTCACATCCCTGCCCTCAAGGAGCTTACAATCTAAGGTCTCTATTGCACACACATACAGGGCCAATTAACCTTCCAGCATGTCTTAGACATTGTGTGGATTTCCTCCCACACTCCAAAGGTCCCTATCTCACATGGGCCAATTTAGACAGGAGCCAATTAACCTTCCAGCATGTCTTTGGAGTGTGGGAGGAAACCCAAGCAAGCACATGGAGAACATGTGAATTCCTTGCAGATAGTGACCTGCCTAGGTTTCAAACCAGGCACTCCTAGTGCTGCAAGGCAGAAGTGCTAACCACTACAACGCTGTGCTGCCCAACTATGTAACTGTGAATGTCAGATGTCAAAAAACCTTTGTCCATTCTGTATAGTGGATATTATTATACTGCTATGTAATCATTAAGAGAACAGACAATAAATGAGCATCACCCTTACTGAAACAAAAGTGGCTTCTATTCTACTTATAGTGCAATTTAGACATCACCCCTTCCATATAATGAGAATTCCATAGCCATACGGCTATTACAGTGAAAGTTGATTTATGTATTGGCAGTCTAAATGCCTTTGATGACGTGCAACTGAAGTGAACAATGATTGCACTTATAAGAGGGCGTTCTATATTTCTCATAAAATAACCTATTATAAGCATCACAGTCATGTCACCTCAGTGGGACAAAGCCACTGCTATAAGTAATACTAATGAGAGTGAATAGCGCTTTATTAGACCTTGGTAAAGTAACTGAGTGCACTAATATGGAAAGTAATTATCACAGCATTGTCACCTGTATCCATTTTAATCAGCATATCATAAAATGGTGTTCATATGTTAATTACACTTTCAGAGTTGGTTCTATACAATGCATATTCTCTTGATGGGTAAATGAACAATTCTTTAGCTGAACTCCAAGCAGATAAAAAGACACAATGATTGCAGATACAAAACTGGATGGACAGAAATACAAATTAATTTTGCAAGTAAAACAGCGACCTTAGATGTATTTCATCTGTTTTTTTCTGGAGTCCAGCTTTAAAGTAAACCAATGTGTAAGCCCTTTAAGCTGACACCAGTTGTGAAAAGCAAGCAACCAAAGGTGCCTGGAGAAATGGTGATCTTCATTGCACAGGGCCCCAGTAGCCATGCATTTCTTTAGTGCTGGGAGACTGGTGCTGGTAATTATTGGAGTGAGGCTTCTACTCTGAATAGGAACTTGCCAGGGTTTTATCCCCTTCACTAAATCACCACACTGATTTAAGGTGTTCTTTTTGGATAGTGTTTGGAAGGGTTGGAACCCTTTTTTTGCTGCGTCCTCACTGGAGAGATTTTCCCTCTCGATCCGTCCTAGTGGCCATTGCTGCCAGGAAAGAAAGTGATGGGACTTTTGAGTTGTCCCTTGAACAGTAATAGAGAGCAAATAATCAAATAGGGACACTTGTTGTGAGAAGGGGGAATTTATCATCTCTTTGAAGAGATCTCCTTTCACTTCCTGTTGTGTCTATGGGGAAGGGACATTATACCAATGGAACAGGGGTTTTAACCATTCCTCACTCTATAAAAGACTAAGAAAAAAATGCTTTGGTTTCAGATATACTCTAAGGGGTATATGCAGGGATGTCCCTAGCATTATCACCCCCTGAGACAGGGGGGGGTGGGGGTGCTGGTGGTCATGTTCAGGGGGGGGGTGGTGTTCATGGGGTGATGGTGATGCTCCACCCAGCACTGGCCAGCGTCCTGCCCAGCTCACTGACATTACTGGTTGCCAGGAGGTGGGAGGGATGCCAGCCAGAGTGTCCCAGGTTGGTAAAAACTGGGTGGGGAGAGCAGCAACCTGGGACACTCTGGCCAGAAAGGGGCAGTAGGCACACTTACACCCTCCCCACATTACTCAAAGAAATGCCCCCTGAGGCAACAGCGTGAAGCAGTGTGTCTACAAACCCACACTGGTTTCCTGGTGAGTACCATATAAGCAGGCATATCTGCAGTGGTAGATTAACAGTCCGCCCACATCCAGAAATTGCGCCATTGAAGGATTTGCATGGCAGATATCACAGAGTTTTTTTATTGGAGATGCCCAATGTGTGGCATAGAACCAGGATCCCTATTTCACCTATTATGGCGATGTCCTAAATTGGTCGGATACTGGAATGCAATCATATTTTTGTTGAATTCTGTATTTGCAACCTCACTTTCAAACACTCCACTTACCTGTATACAGAGTCAGCTGTGGATTTAGTATAACAGCCATTTCCAGAGCTCTCTTTGCTGCTTTTGTTGTTTGAAGTGCCTTCCCTCTGCGGCTCCCACTATAGAGGCATGGACTAAGGAATTAGACGGGTTGCCTTTGAAAAAATTACCTATCAACACCAGGGTACTCTTGACTATGCCCATCTGGTGTTTTTTTTATTTGTTTATGAATACAAAATCATTGAATAAAATCTAATTTAAAAAAAAAGATGGGTGGGAGGGGGTTATTGTGTCCGGAGATTAATTTTAATGAATGCATGAATAGATACAATGTTGTCATTTTATATCTGCCTGGTGTTCAGCTTTACCTGTAATTATTTTGGTTGTACAAATTTTGTAGCTTCTTTTATTGAAGTGCCAATGCTAAAGGTAAAGATAAATAAAAGCGTAAGTATGGAACTCATTATTTATTTCGGGATTGGCTTTGAACCATGGAAGAAGCCCGGTGATAAAAGCCGTTTTAAGAATTGTAATCACCTTGTTTATGAGGAACAGTTATTAATACTAAAACCTCCGTCATCTCTATTTCACAATAAAGAATCTTTTCTTATGAAGGTTGTTCAAAAGATATATATTTTTTCAATATGATGAACGTTACTCTCCTTTAAATATTCGTTTAGCAGTCAAAAATAAGTCTTTTCATTTTATTATAAAGGTAATTGGTATATTAACTCTAGTGCACTCTCTTATCTCTTTCAATTCATTATCGGCTTGTTTGAACAGAATCTAAGCATACGGATTTCAGTGAACAATTGGAACAGTGAATTAGAGTAATTATTTGTCCATGCTTAATTAAGGCTCATCTAGCCCAATATCTTGTTTTAAATTAGATCGCCTAATGTTATTCCAATGTCCGGTAATAGAAAGGAAACAAAATCCATCTAATGGAAGTCTCTGCTTGCCTAAATATTTAATTAAAGGCCCAGCTTCAAACAGTGATCCTTAGAAGATGTCATTCGTCAGAGAATAAAGGAAGTTATGTGTTGAGTTTGTGGTAATCTCCTGAAGATAATGCAAGTATTAAATGTATTCTTCTTTCATCCTCCACTTGTTGCAGTTTTTTATATCAGCCCCAGTGGGTTGTGAACTATTGGGTAAGTGTTATCTTTGGGGGGTTTTAAAAAGAAAGTATAGTTTATATTTACATATGTAGAGTTATTATTGCAATGTAAGTACATGCATGTGAACCCTAACAACTGACTTTTCCAATTTGCTCCCTTATGGTCTGTTAAACAACAGCTCCAGTGAAAAATGTTATTAACCCTTGCAGTGGGGTTGCCTCTGCTGGAAATGCAACAGCATATACTGACATGTACTCATTGTATTACTGACTGCAATATGTCTTTTTCATATTATATTCATATTTTTTTTTTCATATTGCAATATGTCTTTTGATCTGTAAATATAGTGCAATGTTAGTCTATATGCATGCTTATCTATGAAACACAGAAAAATGTCCTATTTTTGTGTTTCCTGCACAATGCTGTATTGTAGCTTGCTGCCAGCGGGAGACGGCTCTTAAAAAAGATCTTAATACCAGTTGGCGGGAGGGGGCTCTGAGTAAGTAATCAATGTAACTAGCTGATCCGGAGCTCATCCCACCAGCTCTCGATCATATCATAAACAGGGAGTGGGAACTGTCAGTGAAAGCTTGATCACTGTGCTCTCACCACCAAAGAGGGGGCACCGGCTGTACACATATATGTGGCAGCCCACCATTAAAGGGTAATTTCACTTTCCTAGGGGAATTCGGAAATAGGAATTACCCCCTCCAAACTAGCCCCCTCTTCCTCCCTCCACCCCGCTATACTTCCCTTTGGGTGAACGCTCTTTCCACACCAACGGTGCCGGTGTACTATCCGTACCCCATACTGTGCTGATAAATGAGTGCTCGCCATTTGCGAGCAAAATTCAAAATGCAGGGCACAGGGCAGCACTACATGGCAGGGCAGAGAGGGACGGCAGGAAGAGCGGCCAGAGCACCCTAGGTTGCTAAGATGCTGCAGCAGCTGTGTTCTTTTTTTAACCACTTCTGCGGCCCCCGTCTATAGATGTATATGTGGTTGACAATTGGTGTTGAAGGTCCCCACCACTAAATATAACATTATTTATTACATTGCAGTTGACATATAAAACACATAAAACATCCCCGAGCTTTTCAAACTGTCCTCCGTTGTTGAGTGAAAAAACATGCTGGCCGTAGTAAAGTGTAGTGATTCTGGAGGTTTGGAAAGGGTGTTGTTGGTATGCACTAAACATACTGGGGGAATTTATCAAAGCACTTGCAACAGTTTTAGCCTCTTAGATAATTTTTTTTAATGTGCAAATCTGTCTTTTAACACGTGCCCCTGTTTTCTTCAGAGCTTGCACTACTTTTCCAACTGCACGTGTTTTGCACCTGTTTTCTTCAGAGCTTGCACTACTTTTTCAACTGCATGTTTTTGCACCTTTTTTGCACATGTTTTCATCTGCACTTGTTCTGGGCTGTCTGAAACTGGAGCATCACCTAAGAAAACAATCACAACTTAAGAAGTCCCCATGACCACTCCTTCAAGATGCGACAGTTAAGCTTTTTGCCTAAAGTTAGAAGTCTTCTTTCCTGGAGTCTATTAAACCTCATTTATCAACAACATTACACTAACATCATAAAACTGTTGCAAATATATTCTGTGTAAGTTCAAACACTCACAATTGCTATGATAAATCCCTCCTATGTTTTTTGCACCTTTTTTGCACGTGTTTTCATCTGCACTTGTTAAACCTCATTTACCAACAACATTACACTAGCTTGATAAATCTGGTGCAAATATTTTCCATGCAATTTCAAACACTCGCAATTGCTTTGATCAATCCCCCCCACTTTTAGCCGACAGAGCCACTTGGGGAAGGGGGGAGGAGTCCGGTGACGTCGATGTCCGTGACGTCTCCGGATCGCCGACGGGACTCCCGGAAGTCGGCAGGGAGTTCAAAAAGTTTAACGATTAATCGAGAAATTAATCTTTCATTTCCACAGCCCTAAATTATTTTATTGGGGTTTTTCTTGTTTTAATTTTACCAATTGTAAGTTGGTTTGGAAGAGAAAGTTTTGAGTTTGTGATCTGATAGATCACTTTTATCCTATCGGGTCTGGGAGCCATATACATATATTACTAAAGCTGAGGCTCCCAGACCCGAATGCCATTAGGGAGCTCCCGAATGTAATTCCGAATTTTTGCATCCCAAATGCCATTGGGGTCTAGGAGCCTCAGCTTTAGTATTATATGTACAGTATATACTGCATGGTGCCCATGTTGCCGTGCAAATCTTCGTATTCACGCCCATTCGGATGCATTAACCCGAAAAACACATCTTAATGGCCAGAAAAGTCACATGTCTGATTGAGTTTAGTTTAGGGATCCGAAATTCGGAAACGGAAATTCGGACACAGTGGGATGATAGGGATTCAGAAATTCGGATGTGTCTGCATATGTATAGCGCTGCGCAAATTGTTGGTTCTATAAAAATCCTGTATAATAATAAGAATATGCAAATTTTTGAAAATTCATGTAAATTCTGATGCCGAAAAAAATGACTTGCACAAGTCTATTGTTAAATGTCATGTCAAATCTTCCATCCTCCTTTCCATAACATAAGGGGAAAGTATTATGTGGTCTAGCAGGGGAGAACTCAGGCAGTGCTGCCAAAGTGGAATACTCAGGAAGTTAGGAGCTCGATATTTTTCTGGCAGGACCAACTTGTATTCGTCTGTACCTGCATCGTTTTTTAAAGAGATAATATATAGGGCAGCTTTCATGTATTACAGGGATGTACTAAATAAGTTTTATTTTTATTTGCATAGACATACACTTAAAAAAAATCCTAAGTAATTAAAGCAGAACTATGGGGTTAGGGCTTTTCCCCATAGTTCTCCTTAGGGTAACGGGAGGACACAAACTAGCGCCCTCCCGTCACCCTAAGCTCAGTATATCACGGGCTACAGCTCGCGGTATACTGAGACCGCCACAGCCGGGACGAATCCCGACATCACTGTGGTTGATTGAAAATCACTCACCTCACTCTCCTTTAACCGGCTTTGTGAGAATGGGGAAAAACGGAATGTTCTTAGTGTATTTTGTTGAGACGCCGCAGCCGGAGTGGATCCCGACATCGATGTTGAGATCTGCCCAGCTGCTTGAGTGCCTATCTGCCAGCTGTACCCGCCCCCTCCCCCGTCCGGTCCGCCTGTCAGAGAGCCTTGACAGGATCGAGAAGTGAGCGAACACCGGCATGTGTTCGCTCACCTCCCGATCTACTGAGCCGACCTGTGACAGTCTCATTGTCACAGGTCGGCTAGAACTATGAGGTGAGTGGAAATTACTCATCTCATAGTTCTCCTTTAATGCTATTGAGCAGCTTCCGAAGTGCTAAATTCGGTTTGGACACTCGAATGATGCCTCCCCTAATACAAGTAGATTTAAATGCACTCTGGATCCTTCTAATCATGCTCTTTTCTTTCCCAGAACAGCAGCCCCGGAGCATTTTACTGTGAGAAGCAAAGTCACCAGTGCAGGCCGGTGTAATTGTTAACATTATTCATTTATCGATGCATATAGAAGAATGAAAAAAGGACACTCTGGTGTTTGATCCGGCACCAAGGGAGAGACCAGTTCCCCTGTAAACTCTGACACAAGACGTTGTTGGCTTAATAAGAAAATTCTGGGGAATCGCTATCGCAACGACTGAAGTCTGATAAAAAATAAATAAAGGTCGAGGATTAAAAATATGACTTGATATCGAACATCAAAGGGGAAGCCTTGCTAGCAACCAGCAGCCGTTTGAAAGCTCTGGGGGAGCTTTGCATTCACAGATTCGGAGAATTGGAGAGAAAGGAACGTGATGGCAGATTAGATATAAGTAAGTTTTAGCATCAGGCTTTGAGCAGATGGTTTGCATCTCTCCGCAGGAATTGTTTGGTCCGGTATTCGGCAGGAAAGCAAAACATCTGCCTAGTTTACCGCATTTAAATATCTTGTACTTAAACAGTGAGCATGCACTGTGTTTGTTTATGTCACAGTCAGCTGTTGTTACATAGCCTACCTGCCAATGTATTAGCGCAAACCTTCCAAAATTAAAAGGAAAAATTCCTTATAAAGTCAGAATTGAAATAACGGGCTGCTGTATCTACTAGCGAGCATTGGATATATTTATTGGGGATGCAATTCAGGTCTACCATGGGTTTGAGGCGAACCCAGTCCGCTCACGGCCCCCGGGAACTAATGCGACACTTCACCAGGCAGAATGCTTTGTATCCATAATGCACTGCAATGGCCTTTGAACGTAGGTCACCTAGCTTAGAAGGGCCAATAATGGGGGCTTTTTTTTATAAACCAGCTCCCTCACTTAAAAAGGGGGGGACACAGAGCCCCTTTGTTTACATTCCATGACAGCTCTCGGTTCTCTGATGGAATGTAAATAAATTAGCGGAGTTCCATGTCCCATGATGTCATGACTCGCCCCACCCCTTTGTTTAACTTCCGAAGCAGACCTGTCATTTGCGGCTGGTGTTCATCAGGTTCTGATGTGGATCTATTTTGCTGGATGACGTG